>NW_016813573.1:488460-524567 GCF_001698545.2 Rhinopithecus bieti | reverse complement strand
CTAGATCAGATCTTTTAACAATAAATGATTAAGGAGCCCTAATAAACCTAAATAAATCTTGAAAGCAAAGATCATCTCGGAATTAGTGTATAAGCAAAGATAAACTCATATTTGGCTCATACTGAGAATCATGCAGTTCACAATATGCTAACAAAAGATAGTAGGTTTAAATTTTATGTAGCATGGGCCAGGCACAGTGGCACACACCTGTAATCCCAGCACATTGGGTGATGGAGACAGGAGGCTATCTTGAGAATAGGAATGCCAAACCAGCCCAGGTAATGTAGTGAGACACCTTGTCTTGAAAGAAGAAAGAAAAGACAGGAAAGATAAGAAAAAAGAAAAAGAAGAGAAAGAAAAAAGAAAGAAAGAGAGAAAGAGAAGAAAGAAAGAAAGAAAGAAAGAAAGAAAGAAAGAAAGAAAGAAAGAAAGAAAGAAAGAAAGAAAGAAAGAAGAAAGAGAGAGAGAAAGAAAGAAGAAAGAAAGAAAGAGAGAAAGAGAAAGAAAGAAAGAAAGAGAGAAAGAAAGAGAAAGAAAGAAAGAGAAAGAAAGAAAAGAAAAGAAAAGAAAAGAAAAGAAAGAAGCAGGAAAGAGAAAATGAGAGACAGAGGGAGGGAGGGAGGAAGGAAGGAAAAAAGATAAAAGAGAAGGAAGGATAGAAGGAAGGGAGGGAGGAAGGAAGGAAAGAATGAAGGAAGGAAGGAAGGAAGGAAGGAAGGAAGGAAGGAAGGAAAGAAGGAAGGAAGGAAGGAAAGAAATTTTGTGTAAAATGGAAAGAGTACATTTTAAATAAACTGAAGAATTACCTAATATTAACTTAATGTGTGCACACACTGACACACACACAAACACTTCTCCCAAAATGTAAAATGTTCTTTCAGGAGTCATAGCAAGATGGTGGAATAAATGGCTACACCTTTTGTCCCCCTCACTGAACACAAAATTGTAACAACTGTCTGCACACAGAAAAGCACCATCACCAAGAACCAAAGATCAGGTGAGCAATCACAGTACCTGGTTTTAACTTTATATTGTGGAAAGAGGTATTGAAGAGGACAGGAGAAGCAGTCTTGACTAACCAATGTCACCCCTTCCTCATCCCTCTGGCAGCATCTGTACATCCCAAAGTGTCTGTGTACTTAGGGGAATGGGAGCACATTGCTGGGGATACTTTACATTTAACTCAGTGCTACACTGTCACAACAGAGAGAAAGCAAAGCCGTGCTGGACACAGCCAGCACTCATGCATGGAGGGAGTCTTTGGATCAGACCTAGCCATAGGAGAATCACCCATCCCAGTGGATGGAATTGCAGTTTCTTGGCAAGTCTCATCATTGTGGGCCAAAGTGCTCTGGGGTTCTAGGTAAACTTGAAAGGCAGTCTAGGACACAAAGAATGCAATTCCTAGACAACTTCTATTGCTGGGCTGGGCTCAGAGCCAGAGGACTAGCAAGGCATTTGACCTAGAGAAACACCAGCTATGGTGGCTAAAGGAGTGCTTGCACCATCTCTCCTCCAGCCTCAGGCAATGCAGCTCATAGCAACAAAAGTCACTCCTTCCTTCTGCTTAAGGAAAGGAGAGTAAATAGTAAAGAGGACTTTGTCTTGCATCTTGGATACCAGCTCAGCCACAATAGGAGTGGGCATTGGGCAGAGTCGTGAAGCCTCCATTCCAGGACCTAGCTCTCGAATGATATTTCTAGACACACCAAAGGCCAAAAGGTAACTCATTGCTTTAAAAGAAGGACTGAGTCCTGGCAGGATTAATCACCTGCTGACTAAAGCCTTTGGCTCCTCCAGTGATATCCAGGTAGTACACCATGGGTCTTGGGCTTCAGGGGAGACCCAGCACATTCTCAGCTGTGGTGGCTGTGGTGAAAGACACCTTTTTGAGAAAAAGCAGAGGGAAAAGTAAAGGAGACTTTGTCTTGCACCCTAGGTACCAGCTTGGCCATGATGGGGTACAGTGACAACCAGACTCCTGGGGTCTCTGAGTCCAGGCCTAGACTCTTAGACAGCATTTCTGGACCTGGCCCTGGGCCAGAGGGGTGCCCACTGCCCTGTGGGGTGAGTCCCAGGACTGGCATCACTCACCACAAGTTGACACAGTAGCCCTTGGGCTTTAAGCGAACAACAGCGGAGGCCTGGCAGAACACCCCATGGACCAGTGGTGGTGGTGGCCACAGGGAGAGGCTCTTCTACCTGTGGAGAGGGTAGGGAAGAGCAGGAAGGTCTTTGTACTGTGGTTTGAGTGCCAACTTAGACACAGTAGAAGATGACAGGTAGGTTGCTAAGGTGTTTTACTCTAATCCCTGGCTCCCAGATAGCATCTCTGGACGTGCCCAGGACCTAAGGGTACTTGCTACCGTGAAGGGAAGGGCCCTGAGCAAGGTTCAGTGCTAGGCTGACTTTAGGTCTGACCCAGCACAGTCTCAGTGATAATGGCCAAAAGGGTGCTTGCATCACCATATCCCCAGTTCCAGATGGTCAGCACAAAGAGAGAGACTCCATTTGTCCGGGAGAAAGCAAAAAGGAAAACAAAGAACCTCTGCCTCGTAATCCACAGATTTCTTCCAGATCTTTTCCAAGATCAACAACGCAGTATCTCTGTGAATCTGCAAATGCCACCGTGTTATTGGGCTTGAGACTCAATCCCTTGCGATACATCGAAAGCCCTCCTGAGAAGGACAGGCACAAAAAGCCCATACTGTGATGACTACAATTAATATCTTACTCTTCAATGTCTGAACATTAAAGAACATTAAGCATCAATACCATCCAGAAAAACATGAGCTCACCAAATGAATTAAATAAGGCACCAGGAACCAATTCTGAAGAAACAGAGACATATGATCTTTCAGACAGATAATTCAAAATAGCTGTGTTGTGGAAATTCACAGAAATTCAAGACAGCACACAGAAGGAATATAGAATTCTATTCAATAAATTTTAAAAAGAGACTAAAATAATTTAAAAGAATCAAGCAGAAATTCCAAGGCTGAAAAATGCAATTCACACACTGAAGAATGCATCAGTCTCTTAACACTATAATTGATCAAGCAGAAGAAATAATTAGTGACCTTGAAGACAGTTTATTTCAAAATATACAGTCAGAGGAGACCAAAAAATGAATGAATAAATAAATAAACAACAATGAAGCACATCTACAGGATCTAGAAAATCACCTCAGAAGGACAAATCTAAGAGTTGTTGGCATTAATAAGGAGGTAGAGAGACAGGGATGAAAAGTTTAACAGGGATAATAACAGAAAAGTACATAAACCTAGAAAAAGATATCAACATCCAAGTACAAGAAGGTGACAGAACACTAAGCAGATTTAACCCAAAGAAGACTACTTCAAGGCATTTAATAATTGAACTCCCAAAGGTCAAGGATAAAGAAAGGATCCTAAAAGCAGCAAGAGAGAAGATACAAATAAGGTACAATGGAGCTCTAATATGACTGGCAGTAGACTTTTCAATGAAAAGCTTTTAGGTCAGGAGAGAATGGCATTACATACTTAAAGAGCTGAAAGAAAAAAAAAAAAAAAAACTTTTACCCTAGAACATTACATCTGACAAAAATGTCCCTTAAATATGAAGAAGAAATAAAGAACTTCTAAGACAAACAAAAATGGAGTTATGTCATCAACACCAGACCTGTCCTACAAGAAATCCTAAAGGATGCTCTTCAATGAAAAAGAAAAGGATATACACGAGTGAGTGGAAATCATCTGAAGGTACAAAGCTCACTGGTAAAAGTAGGTACGTGGAAAAACACAGAATAGTACAACACTGTAATTGTGATGCGTAAACTTCTCTTGACTTAAGTAGAAAGGCTCAATGATGTACCAATCAAAAATAATAACTACATCTTCTGAAGACAGAGTATGATAAGACATAACAAGAAACAACACAAAAGTTAAAAAGCAAGGGGTAAGTTAAAGTGTAGAGTTTTTACTAGTTTTCATTTAGAGTGCTTATTTGTTTATGCAATTACTGTAATGTTGGTATCAGACTAAAATAATGGGTTTTAAGTTAGCATTTGCAAGCCTCATGGTAACTTCAAACTGAAAAATATACAATGGATACACAAAGCATAGAAAGCAAGAAATTAAAGCATAACAACAGAGAAAATAATTTTCACTAAAAGGAAGACTGGAAGTAAATAACGACAGAAGAGAAGACCACAAAACAACCAGGAAACAAATAACAAATAGTACCAGGCATCTTTTCTGATCACAATGGAATAAAACTAGAAACAAATAAGAAGGAATTGTGGAAACTACCAAAACACATGTAAATTAAACAATATGCCCCTAAATGACCAGTGTGTCAATGAAAAAATTTAGAAGGAAATTGAAAAGTTTTTCAAAACAAACCATAATGGAAACAACATACCAAAACCTACTGGATACAGTGAAAGAAGTACTAAGAGGGTATTTATGGCTATAAGTGCCTATTTTGAAAAAGAAGAAAACTTCAAATAAATAACCTAATGATGCATCTTAAAAAACTAGAAAACAAGAGCAAACTGTATCCAAAATTAGCAGAATAAAAGAAAGAATAAAGATCAGAAATCAATGAATATGAAATGAAGAAACCAATACAAAAGATCAATGAAACAAAAAGTTGCTTTTTTGAAAAGATAAACAAAATTAACAAACCTTTATCCAGACTAAGAAATAAACAGAGAAGACACACATAAATAAAATCAGAGATGAAAAAGGAGACATTACAACCGATACCACAGAAAATCAAAGGATCATCCGTGGCTACTATAAGCAATTATATGCAAAAAAATTTGAAAACTGGAAAAAACAGTCAAATTCCTAGACATAATCAACCTACCAAGATTGAACCATGAAGATGTCCAACATCTGAACAGATCAATAAAAAGTGACAAGATTGAAGCCATAATAAAAAGTCTCCCAGTAAAGTCTGGGACCCAATAGCTTCACCATTACATTGGACCAAATATTTAAAGAAAAACTAATGCCAATCCTACTTAAATTGTTCCAAAAAATAGAGAAAGAGGGAATACTTCCAAACTCATTCTACAAGTCCAGTATTCCCCTGACACAAAGCAAAGATACTTCAGCAAAAGAAAACTACAGGTCAATATCTATGATAAAAATTGATGCAGAAATCATCAACAAAATGTTAGCAAACCAAATTTAACAACACATTAAAAAGACTTAAGTGGGATTTGTCCTAAGGATGCAAGGTTGGTTCAACATATGCAATTTAATGTGATATATCACATCAACAGCATAACTAACAAAAACTGTATAATCATTTCAATTGATGCTGAAAAAGCAATGGATAAAATTCAGCATTGCTTCATGATACAAACCCTGAAAAAAACTAGAGATAGAAGGAAGATACCTCAACACAATAAAAGCCATTTGCAAGAGACCCACAGCTAGTATTGTACTGAATGAGGAAAAATAGAAATTCTTTCCTCTATGATCTGGAACATGACAAAGATGCTGAATTTCACCACTGTTAACTCAACATACCCCTGGAAGTCTTAGCTAGAGCAATCAGACAGAAAGAAACACAGGGTATCCCAATAGAAAGGAAGAAGTCAAATTCTTTTGTTTACAAATAATATGCTCTTAAATGTGGAAAAACCTAAGGACTCCAAAAAATAACTATGAGAACTGATAAACAAATTGATTAATATTGCAGGATAAAAAAATCAACATACGAAATCAGTAGCATTTCTATATGCCAATATTGAACAATCCAAAAAAGAAATAAAAAATTAATTCGAGACCAAGCACGGTGGCTCAAGCCCGTAATCCCAGCACTTTGGGAGGCCGAGACGGGCAGATCACGAGGTCAGAAGATCAAGACCATCCTAGCTAACACGGTGAAACCCCGTCTCTACTAAAATACAAAATCTAGCCGGGCGAGGTGGCAGGTGCCTGTAGTCCCAGCTACTTGGGAGGCTGAGGCAGGAGAATGGTGTAAACCTGGGAGGTGGAGCTTGCAGTGAGCTGAGATCCGGTCACTGCACTCCAGCCTGGGCAACAGAGCGAGACTCCATCTCAAAAAAAAAAAAAAAAAAAAAAATTCATTCCACTTACAACAGCCACACATAAAATACCTGAAAATTAACTCAACCAAAAAAAGTGGAAGATCTCTACAATGAAAACTATAAAACAATGATGAAAGAAATGGAAGAGAATACCAAAAATTGGAAAGATATTTCAGTACATGTATTAGAATAATCAAGATTGTTAAAATGTTAGTATTACCAAAAGCAATCTACAGATTCAATGCAATCCCTATCAAAATACCAAAGACATTCTTCACAGAACTAGAAAAAACAATCCTAAAATTTGTGTGGGACTACAAAAGACCCAGAATAGCCAAAGCTATCCTGGCAAGAAGGACAAAACAGGAGGAATTACATTGCCAGACTTCAAATTATAGCAAGTGCTATAGGAACCAAAACAGCATGGTACTGGCATAAAAACAGACACATAGACCAATGGAAAAGAAAACAACAACAAATCCACACAACTACAGTGAACTCATTTTTCACAAAGGTGCCAAGAACATTCACTGGGGAAAAGACAATTTCTTCAATAAATGGTGTCGGGAAAACATAATATCCTTATGCAGAAGAATGAAAATTGATGGAATCACTCACCATATAGAAAAATCAAATCAAAATGGATTAAAGACTTACATCTAAGACTTAAAAATCAAACTATGAAACTACCAAAAGAAAACATAGGGGAAAATATTCAGGACATTGATCTGGACAAATATTTCTTGAGTAATAGCCCACAACCAAAGGCAACCAAAGCAAAAATGGACAAATGGAATCACATTGAGTTAAAAGCTTCTGCACAACAAAGGATACAATCAACAAAGTGAAGATACAACACAAAAAATGTGAGAAAATATTTGTAAGCCATCCATATGACAAGGTGTTAATAACCAGAATATATAAAAAGCTCAAAGAATTCTGTGGAAAATATCTAATAATCCAATTTAAAATGAGAAAATATTTAAATAGATATTTCTTAAAAGAAGCCATACAAATGACAAAGAATTCTGAAATACTTTTATGAAAAAGTACTCAATATCACTGATTATCAGAGAAATGCAAATTAAAAGAATAATAAGGTATTATCTCACCCCAGTTAAAATGGCTTTTATCCAGAAGTCAGGCAATAACACAAATGCTGATGACAATGTGGAAAAAAGGGAATCGTCACACACTGTTAGTTGGAATGCACACCGTACAACAACTATGGATAACAGTTTGGACATTCCTGAAAAAACTAAAACAAGTTCTACCATACAATCCAGCAACCCCACTGCTGGGTCAATACCCAGAAGAAAGAAAATCAGTATATCAAAGAGATATCTGCACTCCCATATTTGTTGCAGCACTGTTCACATAGCGAAGATTTGAAAGACACCTAAGTGTCCATCAACACATAAATGAATAAAGCAAATGTGGTGCAAACACACAATGGAGTACTATTCAGCCTTAAAAAAGAATGAGATCTTGTCATTTGCAACAACATAGAGGGAACTGAAAATCATTATGTTAAGTGAAATATAATGACTGTTTAGTCAGGCACAGAAAGACAAACATCACATGTTCTTACTTATTTATGGGATCTAAAAGACAAAACAATAGAACTCATGGAGATAGAGAGCAGAAGGATGCTTACCAGAGGCTGAGAAGGGTATTGAGGTATGGTGATGTGGGGGGAGCGGGGGATGATTAATGAGTATAAAAAAGTAGCTAGAATGAATAAAGAAGACCTAGCATTTGATAGCACAATGTGATAACTATAGTCAATAATAATTTGATTTTACATTTTAAAATAAAAAAATATGATGGCATGTTCATAACACAAAGAATAATGCTTGAGGTAATGGACACCCAATTTCCATGATGTGATTATTATGCATTTCATGCCTGTACAAAAATATCCCATGTACTCCATAAATATATATACCTACTATATACTCCCCCAAATTTTAAATTAAAAAATTTAAAAAATAAAATGTTCTTCTATTGATTATATAAAAAGTTCAACAAATTTGTTTCATGGAATAAAGCCAATGCTCATCAAAGACTTCTTTTCCTCCAAATATTTGATTGTATTTTAGTTTACTTTTTGTCTTCCCAAAGTCAGTTCATGGTGGATTCTCAAATGAGTGCATCCACTAGAGTAATTTACATTTCAGACCCTTGGCATGCTTCTCATTTTCCAAATGAATGTAAAATACTCATTTGATCAGGTAAGTCAAGATATCTGTGAACTAAAGCATGTTTAAGAATGAGATCGGGTTGCAAATTTCTTAGAAGAATGAAACTTGTTTTCTGAAACAAATATCTTCAATATTCAAAATATGTAGCTGCTTAAATTAGAAGTATGTAAAACACTTTTATTTTCTCAAGTCAAAGGCCCACGTGCAGAAAAAAAATACCTTAAACTTTGGCCAGTTTCAGCAACATAGTGATAGTGACAGGAGGCAGAATGCCTAAGCAGATGGGTTGGTTTGCCAGTGAAACCCCACCTTCAAGACTAGAAAACAGCCTGAAGGCTGAAAAACTGAACTACTGGTTCAGGACGAAACCCATGATCCAGAGTGAGAACTTCTGTTCCTGTTTGCCTGCGCTTTTTCTATTAATTCTTTCGGAATAATGCCTTTTAACCAATCAAATATTGCTTTTTCCAATATTATCTATGGACTGCTCCTCCCTTATTCTGAGCCCATGAAAGCCCTAGACTCAGCCACACTGGGGGAACTTTCCCACGTTCGGGTAGGGGGAGCACCCCTTTGCCTTCTCTCTGCAGAAAGTTGTTTCATCACTCAATAGAGCTCCCCACCTTACTCACTCTTCAATTGTCAGCATATCCTCATTCTTCTTGGAAACTGACAAAAACTTGGGGACTGGTTTGAAAGCCAGACTTGGCCTGTGCAGGCTGAGTAAGAGGGCCATCTCCTGTAACAGGTAGCATGTCAGAACGAGGGCAGGACAGGGTGTCACTGGCCAGAGGTTCTGGCTTGCAAAGTGACCAAGAGAAAAAGCCTGCATCATTTTGGGGGCTCACCTGGGATCCCTGAAGGGTGAGTAAATGCAGACCTAGACTCCTCACTTTTTTACAAGGCTTCTTGTCCTCAGAATTTTTTCTGAAGGCAGATGAAGCAACAAACCTCTGGTGAGCCAATTAACAACGAATGGCACAGCTACAGAGGACGGGATGCTAGAGAGGACCCCGACACCTCACTTGTCACTACTGGGAGTTGGGAATGTTGGCATAGTTCCAATCCAGTCATTTCTGTGGCATTCTCCTTTTTTATTGTGGCTGTCATGGCACCTATCTCTTCTTTTACAATGTCAAGAATGTTGTTGCAAACTAGGAGATATTACTTGGTGCAATGAAAATTTAGCCCAGCCATCAGATATGCAATTCAGAACAATGCAGTTTCTGCTTATCCTGAGAGGCAAAGAGAAAGCAGAGATTAAAAGTTTCTCTCCCGGCCAGGTGCAGTGGCTCATACCTGTAATCCCAGCATTTTGGAAGGCCGAGGCGGGCAGATCACAAGGTCAGGAGATCGAGACCATCCTGGCTAACATGGTGAAACCCTGTCTCTACTAAAATACAAAAAAAAAAAAAAAAAAAAAAAAAAAAAAAAAAAAAACTTAGCTGGGCATGGTGGCAGACACCTGTAGTCCCAGTTACTTGGGAGGCTGAAGCAGGAGAATGGCCTGAACCCGGGAGGCGGAGCTTGCTGTGAGCCAAGATCCCCTCACTGCACTCCAGCCTGGGCCACAGAGAAAGGCTTTGTCTCAAAATATAAATAAATAAAAATAAAAAAATTTATCTACCTGTTGGAGGAACCTATTTGCATACAGCAAAAGGAATTTTCCCTCAGGCACCTTCCCCGCCCTGCACTTAAGTTGTTTTTTTTCTTTTCTTCACCACGTCAGGAGTTAACACAGCCCTGCGAACAAAGGGAGGCTTTCTATGTGTGAGACTTTTTCTTTTTGAAAGCCATCTTAGTAGGCCAGGATTTCAGTTCTCCCTTTCTCTGCATTGTTTGAGGAGAACCCAGTTCCACAGCTTTACCTTAGCGTTGGACTTACGATGGGAAGCAGTAAAGGGGCAGCTCTATCAGCTGCTGGCTGCAATCTGGTGAGGACCACATGGGACTTAATCTAATGAGTCCATGAACCTTCCTGATACAGTTATATGTCCTAAACTCAATTCCAAACTTTAGGTTAAGCCCTAGAAAGATAACCTGGATTTTAGGGATCCAGAGGCAGAAAGCAACAGAAGCCAAGAAGCACAGCACAGGGGAGCATGACTAATTCCTGCTGATTAGGCACCCACACACACATTTTACATCAACAGAGGTCAAGCTAGCATGCATGACATAAAAAAGCTTATCGACAGCAGGGCGGACAGGACAGCATATAGGTGAGCATAGATAATTCCTACCTTCTAGGCCTCTCTGTTCCACATGGGTGAAAGTTGCATTGGCACCCATGGGCAGCACCCTGCCAAGGTCGCTGGGACTCAGGGATATAAGGATGAAAGGAAAAAAAAAGATGCCATTGTTTCTCTCCCATATGTATGCTGGGTATTTGCTGAGAAGAGAAAGGAACTAAGGGATGCATTGTCCCCCTCTTTCCATATGGGTAACCAACCATCTTCAGTTCCTACTTTTCTTGAATGTGTCCCAAATTACTGGGATTCCTTTGAAAAAAAAAAAAAAAACTTTCTGTTTCCTTTTCCTCCTCTGTTCTCTCTTCATGAAAAGTAATTGCTTCCCCATACCACAGGACCCTCTCCCCAAATGCATCCCTCAAACTAGGAAAAGTTAATTTTGCCAAAACTTCAACTGTTTGGCATAAAAATGAACCAGGAAGAAATTACAGATCTAATTAAGAGAATCTCTTGAAAAGGGACAACTTTTACAGTATCCAAATAACCTTTGTCTGCTTTCCCTTCACGGGACTCCAGGGTAGATTAGGCTCCATAGCTCAGGGAAAGGGCATCTGGAAGCCTGACATGCTGGCAAAAACGTAAAAGTTTCTTTCACCAGTCAGACTTCTGGCCTCCCTCACCCTGTACAAACAGGTAGAATGAATGATAAAAATTACTCTTTATACTCTCTGTAAGGTTTTGATTAATAGAAAAAAGGATTTGTGAGGCTAGTCTTAAGCTGTAGTGAATCTGTTGCACTTTGTGCTAAAAATTTGTCTTTCTGTATCTTTCTATCAAAAATAGAAATACCTTAGTCTAGAACACAGTCCTAGGACCCTTAAGCCGAGTGTTCAAGTGAGCCCAACAAATTAGTCAGCAACAAACTTTGCTGGACTTCTCCATCTTGTTTTATGTCTTTGGGAGCTTGACCATGTAACTACATGGCAGTACTTTCTTTTGGTCTCTGCCATTTTACAATGGCAGCCTGGTTTCAATCCTGGCTTAGGGAGTGAGCACTTCCTGGTTATTATCTGTGTGAGTTTTATCATTTTCTGATTCTCTTCCCCTCCATGAACATCTTCGAGCTTCCTTTCTTAAATCTTCCTTTCTCTGAGCTACCTTTAAAGATTCTAGACTTTGTAAAAACTGCCTATCACATCTTTCAAAATACCTCGTACACTCATAGTTAAATCATATCCTTAGTTAATGCTTGTTGGTTTCACTTGTGAGGTTACTTTTGGTAAAGTTCAAAAGCCAGAAGTATTGGCCACTTAGCATGACTAAAGTTGGGTAACAAGGGGTTTAAAGGAATTTTTTTTTTTAAAGAGCACTATGGTTAAAAGTCAGCTTAATTAAAAGTGGATATCCAAGCTATAGGTATATTTTAAACGACTTTATGGGTTTTTTTCCCCTTCTTGGATCTTGTTTCACTGAAAATGTTTTTTTTTTTCCCCCCTCAGTTGATTTAGTTATTTTCTCCATTTTGTCTTGCCACTCTTAATGCATGCATGAAAGGCCCTAAGATAACTTCTGATGGCCTGGGATCCCCTGGGAAAATCAGAGGAGGCACCACCGACCCTATTTTGGAAAAAAAAAATCTCTATTTCCTTATGGAACCCTAAGAATTAAAAGTGGATAAATCCCTTTCAAAATCTGTTTTTGTTTTCCAGCTATTTCTGCCTATTAGGCTCTAGAAACTTCATGCTTTCCTAGACCTGCTCTTGAAGGGCTCCATCCTGAGGCCAGTAAACTAATTAGGAGATCAGCAAATAAAAAAACCTTGAAACCACTGGATCTTTTTCTGTCTGTATAGTTATATACACTGAGATGATTACATAGAAAAGAGCTCTAATTAATTGACTTGGAGAAAAGTAAGTGCTTAGATCAAATGATTTTTGAAGGAAAAACAAAAGCTATATACCTTTTAGTTCATGTAACTTTAATTTTTGAGAAAATGTAAAGATTATTGGTATAATACAGATGTCTTCAAAATGTAAATATGCAGTCTAAATTATGCAGGTCAGTTAATAAGTTTACTAAATGCTTTAAGGTTATAAACTGCTTCTTTGGCTTTTGAAAATTGTTCAACTTGTCTGCTTTACAGTTTGGCAAGGTCAGGGGACACACTCCTAACTATGCTGGAAAGAGTCAGACCTTAGCTGCAGCTACTACATAATTAAAGTAACTTACCAGGTTTTACACTAAAATTTAAAAATTGCTAAGAGTTGCCATTATAATATGTAATTGAGACTATTGAAAATAGATTTACATGCAAGGTATATAAGGAAAGTGAAACGTGTTTTTAGTAAACGATTATAAGTAGGTATGGGAATATAAAATTTTGCCTAGTTTAGAGGGTTCAAGTATTGATATAAATCAAATAAGATAAAGCTAAAAGTTTAAACAAGTGGTGGCAGGTTTATAAAAATTAATCTTGTGAAAGAAACTCTGGTATGAACATATTGATTAAATTCAAAAGGCTATTATATAATTTTTTTCATTAATTGAGCATCAAAATAAAAACAAAATAAGGTTTTCTTAAAGCACTGATCTACTCTTTAACAAAAATTTGTAAAGAGTTATAAAAGTTTTGGCTGCATGCAATGGCTCATGTCTATAATCACAGCACTTTGGGGAATTGAGGTGAGTGGATCACCTGAAGTCAGGAGTTTAAGACCAGCCTGATCAACATGGTGAAATCCCATCTTTACTAAATACAAAAAACTAGCGGGGCATGGTAGTACGTGCCTGTAATCGCAGCTACTTGGGAGGCTGAGGCAGGAGAAACTGCTTGAACCCTGGAGGTGGAGGTTGCAGTGAGCTGAGATTGCACCATTGCACTCCAGCCTAATCAACAAGAGTGAAACTCTGTGTCAAAAAAAAAAAAAAAAAAGAAAAGAAAGTTTTAGAAGAACCTCACCTCATGGTTAAACTGGTTAAGATGGGATAGAATTATCTATAAGATTTCATTTAAAAAGTTGGGGTTGTCATTAATATTAGACTAATGCTATGATAAAATTTGGCTTTCTCTCCCTTGGACAAGATTTTCACGTAATAGTAAAGGATGATAAAAAAATCTCTTGTTTGCTTTGCAAATAAACTACCAAAAACACAAGGAGAAGACAGGAGACTGTTTGGAAAACTACATCTACCCTCTCTTAATAAGTAAAGGTTTTGCCTTTTAAAAAAGTATTAACTCATAATTTTGGCTAAATATTAAATAAATGACTTATGGTAATTTGTAATTCTATTTCATAATATCAAGTGTTTTAAACCTCTAACATATTTAGGACACTTCCCAAAATCAAATTTTGCTTCAAAAATTGCCTTTTCTGACCACTAACTTTGGGTTACTACAGAGAGCCCCTGGAGGATCCAAAAGAGAGGTAAACATGATTATTTGACATGTTTAGTTACATGGAATTGAAAAAACAAAGATAATGTTTAATCTTCTTTGGGTTATATTTTAGTGAAAAATATTAATATATGTTCCAGAATTGTATGGGATTTCTCAAATTCTAATGTCTGAGTATATGCTATCAACTATAATTAATGTTATTATGTTAAGTTATTGTAAAGCACAGAAATAACCACATTTCTTTGTCAACAATGGTTTTGACTGTGACTACCTGAAGACATTTGTCATTCACAAACAATTGTTGTTTTGATCCTTTTCAAAAGATGGTTTATAATCAGCTATAGGACTTTGACAGGTGCTCTCAAATGCAGGCTCCTGATAACTTTGGAGATTGTGACATTGGAATGGAGGAAAAACGTATAGAACTCATGAAGAGCTGATATGTTCATGCACAACAAGTGTTAATACAATGTACTGAACTAATAGAAAATTAAGTAATCTTTTTCAACTGTTTCCTTAAAATATTGCTCGTCCTTGTTTTGTTTTTCAGAGTCAAGGAAACTTTTGAGCTATCTACAGCTTTTAACAGTTGAGTAAACTATACTCCTGTGAACAACATTTGGAGGATATTTGCTTCTCTCTGATTGGTTTCTCTAGAATTTGAAAACTCTTTGTGAGTATTCTAAACTTATGACAATATAGTTTTTTGCATCAGTGCAATAAAAATCCAATTTCTTTCACAACAGAACACAATTGGAGAGACTTATTGTTTTACCAAGGCTTTGACTGGAAGGGTATGCTTCCCTTTAAGGAATCAAGCTTGACTTGCTGAGTCTATAAAAGCCCTTTGGGGAAACTGGCCTCATACCTTGTCTACAAAGTCCCTGTACATGGTCCCTAAGCTCTGGTGAGTAAAGAATGTCACTTTATAACAGACCCAGGAGCTCCCTGTTCTTGGGACCTCAAGAAGAGAGGAATTTACCCAACTCATAGGTATTTTAGTATAAAAACCCATGGCTGGGCTCTGCTTTAAAAGGTCTTATCTGAGATTCCTTGTGGAACACGTTCCATCAAAGCCAATTTTAAAAGCCTATGTGAAAAATAACTATTCTTACTGCACTTTATGCAAATAATCAGGACAAGTATAAGACTAAAGTTTATTGTGCAAACAACTGAGTCCTATCATGATTTATTTTAACAAAATGAAGTCTGCAGAGAGAAAAATTGTGTTTGAAAATTCACCATACACTTGTCATTAGCTGTTTTTAAGTATTTGCCTACATTTTAGACTAAGCCTGCTTATTTCTGCGAACCAACGAGTGATCTCAGAAGAAACAGCTCAGAAGAAACAAAAGGAATGGGTAATGTAAAATTCTGGATCAATATTCTAGTTCTGGGCAATTATTCTGCAAATCCTTCCAGGTAATAGAAGTAAATAGGGTGTCTATAACCTGGAAATATTTTTGTTTGAAAATAAGACCAACAGAGCTAACCAAAGCCAAGGACAATGCACCCAAGTCTTAGCAGGCATAACTGTAGCCACCAGTTATCTGGGTGTATTGGCAGCCTCAGATTTTTTTGAGCTATTGTTACCCCCTTGTTCCATTTTGATACATGTCTTCTAATAACTTGGTTTGTCTCTTCTCGTCTTCAGGTCATTATACTGCAAATGGTCATACAACCAGAGCCTTGGATGATGGCTTCCTTTTACTGGGGATCCTTACATAGGCCTCTGAGGGAAATCAGACTGCGGTTTTCCCAAAACAGCACCCCCTGTCAGCAGAAAGAAGTTAAGATCAGTCTTCATCCCTATTCTAATGGCAGTTAGATGTACCTCTTCAGAGGGGGAAAATGATAGCCACAGGAGGCAGCCAGATGCCTAGGAATATAGGGGCAGATCCCTGCTGAAACTCCATCTTCAAGCCAAAAAAACAAACTGAAGGCTGAAAGAGTGGACTGCTGGTCCCAGATGAAACCCATGACCCAGAGTGAGAACTTCTGTTCCTGTTTGCCTGTCCTTTCCCAATTGATTATTTCTGAATAATGCCTTTTAAGCCATCGAATTTTGACTTTTCTAATACTACCTACAGCCTTCCTTTCCCCTATTTGGAGCCCATAAAAGCCCCAGACTCAGCCACACTGGGGGAACTTTCCCACCTTAGGGTAGGGGACAACCCTCGGGTCTCTTCTCCATGGAAAGCTGCTTCATCACTCAAAAGAGCTCCCTGCCTTGTTCACTCCTCGATTGTCAGCATATCCTCATTCTTCTTGGACACTAGAAAAGAACTTGGGAACCAGTGTGCACACCAGACTTGGCCTGGGCAGGCCAAGTGGGCAGGCTGTCTCCTGTAGCAGGTAGCATGGCCAAGCAAGGCCCATATGGGGCATTGCCAGCTGGAGGTCCCCAGCTTGCAACATGACTGAGAGAAAAATCTTGCCTCAATAACAGTAATACATTAATAATATAAGTAAAATGCAAATATTTAAAATATCCTTAAAGTTTATAGGAGCCATGATGTACTATAAACTGCCATAAGCCCTGCTTGAAATTTTTAAAATTGTGACTTCATAATTAGGCAAATATTGATTTTCAGCAAATTACCTTCCAACAGATTTGTGATTTGACAAACTGATTTTCTGAGGATTGATATTTTTCTTCCCTGAGTAGTTGACTTAAAATCATGTTGTCACTTTCTCCCTCTTTCTCTAAACTCTAGCCATATGAGAGCATGTCACTTCAGCACATCATGCTCCTCTGCATGTCTTTTAAGATAATGTTTCCTTTGGTTAAACACTCTTTCATCCCCACCTGGGCAATTGCCTATTGAAATCCTGTTTATTGTCAGCCAGATGCCATCTTTAGAAAACATTCTCTTAACCCCAGAATAATAACACTGAGCTGTAGTTATACATTCACTAGTTTGAATATTTGACTAATGACTGTAATAGATTGGATTCTTTTTCCAGTAAATATTTGTTACCCTCCTCACTGACACAGATGATACTTCCCTGCTGTGTTGATGCTGGGCTTTCATGTGAATTGTTTAGGATAATAGAATCTGGGACATTTCTAAGTCAAGTCCAGGAAGAATCCACCTGTTTTCTTGAGATGTTTTGTTTGTGCTCTTCTGTCATTTACTATGAGAAGAGTGGGCATTGGATAGAAACAGATAAGATACTTGAAGCAGACCTGCATCCAATATGCATTTTGCAGTCACAGTCAGTGAAATCAGAGCCAACCTAGAAACCTGTGAGAGGAAAAAAATTATTTGGCTTTAAACCTCTCAGTTTGGGGGTAGGTTGTTAACAGCATCATCGTGGCAACAACTAAGTACTACAATGACTATTTCCCGACTATGATGAAATAATTCCTGGATGAATGAATAAACACATGAAAACTGGAAATAACATAAATTGCATACTACTGCCTACTGGTTAAATGAAACATAATTCATTCTTTTGACAGTGACTATAAGTAATTAAAAATACTGCTGTCGGCCGGGCGTGGTGGCTCACGCCTGTAATCCCAGCACTTTGGGAGGCCGAGGCGGGCGGATCACAAGGTCAGGAGATCGAGACCACGGTGAAACCCTGTCTCTACTAAAATACAAAAAATTAGCCGGGCGCGGTGGCGGGCGCCTGTAGTCCCAGCTACTAGGGAGGCTGAGGTAGGAGAATGGCGTGAACCCAGGAGGCAGAGTTTGCAGTGAGCCGAGATCACGCCACTGCACTCCAGCCTGGTGGACAGAGTGAGACTCCGTCTCAAAAAAAAAAAAAAAAAAAAACAATACTACTGTCATTATTTTACTTCATTATTTTACTTCTAATACCTGTTTTATAAAGTAATAATATTATTAGGAAAATAACATAGTACATTATAAAAGACCAATCTATGTAGGAAATTCCAAAAAATATACTATATAAATACCACAAAATAAGCCACTCACACACACATTATTGATATTCCAGAAAGGTAAGTATGTAGACAGATAAATAGATGCTAAGATAAAATATTATACAAGTTATTTTAAATCAAAATATAATTACTTGAATTAAGTAGAAAGGAAAATTTCAAAGTGAAACTGAAGGAAATACTAAACCCCATAAGATATGCTGCCATCTTAAAATAAAACACTCTTAATTTATAAGAGATATTATAAAATTAAGAGAATAAATGTTTTATATTACATGTTTAAAACATGGATAGTATATATTGGCTTTTAAAATAAAAGATCAGATAATTGACACTTTCATACTATCATCAACATTTTTCCTATGCTGATTTTTATTAGTTTCAGGATTATTGAGGTTTATTTAATTTATATCCTATTTTGTAACTATTCCATCATGGTGGTTTAGACCTAAGTATTCAATGCTCGCCATGAGTGTTTTTTTTTTTTTTTTTTTTTTTTTTTTGAGACACAGTCTCGCTCTGTTGCCCAGGCTGGAGTGTAGTGGCACGATCTCCACTCACTGCAAGCTTCGCCTCCTGGGTTCACGCCATTCTCCTGCCTCAGCCTCCCGAGTAGCTGGGACTACAGGCACCTGCCACTACACCTGGCCAATTTTACTTATTTATTTATTTATTTTGTATTTTTAGTAGAGACAGGGTTTCACTGTGTTAGCCAGGATGGTCTCAATCTCCTGACCTCATGATCCACCCGCCTCGGCCTCCCAAAGTGCTGGGATTACAGGCATGAGCCACCATGCCCGGCCCATGAGTGCTTTTTTAAGGTTTCATTACTGAGTTATTTATTTAAATTCATCTCTCATCTGAATGTCCTTTAAAAGGGAGCTATGAGTCCATTATTATATTAGTTCTTTCGTGATTGACAATGTATATCTGTAGTGTCTGAACTTCAAGAATAGATTGTTGTTAAATAATTGTATATAGTTGTGGGTACATATTTATTCAGATACATCCCAATTGTCTTATGTATCACTGAATACTTATGTTTAAAAATCTAAGGCCAATTGGACATTTTTCTATCTTTACAGATACTTTCTATTTGAAGAATCCTTGGTTTTCATTTGAATTGCAATAACTTACAGAGATATGTATCAATACTGTTATTGATTGTTCTAAGTCAACATTTCCTGGAATTTGACTTTGCTTTTTGATATGTAAATTTAGTGTTTGCTTCATTTTAGGAATTTTTAAATATTATTGCCTTGAATATATATACATAATTTTTTTTATTTGTTGAGTTTCTCAAAAAATTTTCAATGATATTGGAAACTGCCTGTTTTAAAATTATAGGTAAAACTTGAAGTTAAAAATCTGATATGAGAGAAAGACATTTATGTAAAAAAATACAAAGAGATTGTGTAAAATATATATTGAAATGATGCATTGTTTATACTGGGTTGTCATGGATGGTTTGTGTTTATATTTACCTTCACTACAATGCATACTTTTTGTTTGTTCTATATTTTGTTTTAAATGATGAGCTTTTGATGCTCCAAAAAAGCCAAAACAAAACAGACTGGTTAGTCAGGCTGGTTAGGGGTAAAATTCAGCTTGCACTTTTATTAAACAATCTTGGAAAGAAAGTTTTATCATTTTTTTGTGACTCAGGCTTCTCATCTGAAAACTGAGGATAGTAAGAACTATTCCACAGAGTTATATAAGTTAAATTAGATGAAATATTCAGCCAGTAATCAGTACATTATACATATTCAATAAAATACATTATATTCCTTACTTTTCAATGTCTCCAGTGCTACCACCTTACTCCAAATAACCTTTATCTATTTCTTGCACAACTTATATTCTATACATTATTTTCCACTGAGCAAACCATAGTGTTCTTTAAAAATGAAAAGTATCTGTCATTTCCTTTAGGTAACTAATACAATCAACTTTGTAAAAGGGGTACAAAATAGTCATGTATCTTGTTTTCTAATTAGTGACTTTAGCAAGCACATGTGAACCTAAGGAAGAGGCCCCAAGTCTCCCTCTTAAGCTGCTTGCAGCACTCATTTTTAAGAACTTTAAGGACTTATTCAAAACAAATAAATCCCTTCTGAGCCTGGAATTTTATTATCAAAGTATAAATTGGAACAATTTTTCTGGGAAGCAATTTTCTAATAACTTCTAAAATGTAAAATGTCTTTATTTGAACAATTCTATTTCAGAATTTATTTCTATATTAATATTTAGGAAGTATGTACATGCAAGTATTATATGTATACAGTTATCTGTGCTACAAACTAAAGATCATTGTTTGCTTCACTTGTTAGTAGAAAGGTTAGAAAGAATAATAATAATCAATAGGATAACAATCAAATAAAATATGCTATATGCTATACTTTAATAAAATGATGCTATCAAAAGAATAAGAGAAATAAATGGGACTTCCAAATTTAAAATGGTAGAATAAAGCCATCTTCCTTCACTTCTATTCATTGAAATCACCAACATGTAATGAATGGAATAAAATATATAGACATTACCTCCAACTTTGATTACTTAAGAGACAAAACACTCAGCAATAAACAACAAAGGCTGCTAAACAGGGAAGATTAAAAGGAGTGTGGGAAGATGTGGGGAGAGAATATCTACCACTACAGAACTATGAAAACGCTGGCAGATTTACTTGAGTGAGTAGTATTACATAATGAAACACAAAATCACCAATATTTCATTTGCAAAAATAAATGTAGAGTGAACTTGAAGGTCGAAGAACCCATTTAGCAAACATGCTGCATATCTGGAAAAGAGGAGTTCCACAGGAAAGCACACAGTTAATCCTTATTTGCAGGTTCACACTGTCAGTGCAAGAGGGTATAATGAAGAGTATGACTCAATTTTTCTTTAACTGCCCACAAATTGTGACAGCCTTTCCCCTTCCCTTTTACATTGTTCCCCACATCAGGAAAGCTGATAAGAAAGCCTAGTGTTCCCTCCTTTGACACTGGCAGGAAATCCAAATCATGCAAACTCCTGCCTCTCTATGGGAATCTCACACTGGACCCACTTCGCAGTCACAATAAAGCTCAGAGCCAGTCTCGTTTCTCTGCTATCTCAAGTTATTTTGGACCTGCCAAGAGGCTTGCTCTGCCTTCCCCCAGAGACCTGAGCTATGTAAATAATAAACTTTTCCACACCCTCTTGCATGGGTGGCCTCATCAGACTGAACATCAGAACAAAATTTTGTGTGAGAATCCATCTGTCTCTCAGATCAAACCAATGCAGAGAAACAAAGAGTCAAAGAATAACACTCACCAGAAAATTTTCATCATAGAACAGAAGTTTGACTAAATCATCTCCATAAATTTACAAAATTAAGAAATAATTGTTTCTATAACAAAGAGTAAAACCAGAGATTAATTGCTCAGAGTTGCAATGGAGGGAAGTAGGACGAGATGAAATTTAAGTTAGCATAGCTCAGTAAAAAATTAGAAAAAGAGAAAGAGTGGAAAAAGAGAAAGAAATGTAATATATAACTGATGGGGCTCAAGAGACAGTAGATACCACTGAAAATAGAATGAAGAACATAAAAGACGGTACCAGAAAAGGTAAATGAAGTAAAATCAAAAGGAAAAAACAAAGATGATGACTACAAAATGAATATTAAGGAAGATAAGCCAAAAGAGACCATCATATGCCTATTTGGTTTCCCAAATAGAACAACTATAATAGTGTACAAAACAAAAATGAAAAAGTGAAATTTAATGAAAATACTTTTAAGAGAATTCTTTAATCAATAGGTTGAAAAGGCACTCCATGCCACATGCACACACAAAAAATGACACAGAGTGGTCAACATTGAAACATACCCTAGTAAAGTTTTTGGACATTCAGATATATAAATCAAGCTACCAAAAGGAGAAAAAAAAAGTCAGCATACCCTTTTATTTGAATAATATTCAATGCTAGTAGGTATAATACCTACAAAGTCATAAAGGAAGATGTGGCTTCAAAATTTGGTCATTCTCTTATGTGGGTAACAGACAGATAAAAGAACGTGCAAAAACTCAGATAGTCTATTTTCATGAATTCCTCTGAAGGAATTGCTTAAAGAAGCAATTGAAGAAGAGCTTGATACCTATTTCAACTAACAAAATGTTGAAGAAACCACACAAAAAAAATCAATCTGGTAGATATCATTGAATCTATTTTACTTTAGGTCTTACATTAAAGCAGACGAGATAAGGATTACAGAAGATATTGTAAATGATATGAATGTTGATGATATAGACATTTTATAATTAACAAAATTTAAAAAAATGAACTGAGAAAGAGATAAGTGGAAGTTTAAGTAGACCAATTTTGTCATGTCTCATGTCTGAGTTTTAGATTAATATTTATAGTTGATAAAGGGGTAATAAAAGTATCTGTATATTAATTTAAATCTACAAAATTAAATACTAGGAAAATGATATAATTTACTTAAATCAAGTGTAGAAGGGAGAGAAGGAAGAAAAATTAAAGTAACCAATTATGCTATTAATCACAGTAGGGAATAAATAAATACTATATAAAGGAAAGAGATTTAAGTGATTAATAAGAAGCAGTGCTTTTCAAGCTATCTGTGGTGAAGAGCAAGTTTTTTTCTTCCTTTTAAAATTTTCAATCCATCACAAACTGACACTTTTACGTACTAAAATTAATAACCAAAAGTGATACTTCTAGCTATGTTTGTATGAAGAAGAACAGGTATAAAATTGAATAAGATTGTCAAAGTAGCCATTTAATAGGCTCTGAAAATTGATTTAATATAGACAACAACTTGCAAAGTGTTTATTCTAGAAAAACTGTTATAGCTTCAGATAAGAATGGCAGGGATCTCTGACATTCTTTCCTGGATACATTCATATCTCTGTCCCCAGCTGTTGATAACAGTAGTTTTACCAGCTCAGGGCCCAAATCAGAAGACTTGATTTCAGAGGGATCAAAACTGGCTAAATTCTGAATGGGCTTCTCAACTGACACATATATTAATAGACAGATTTACATTATAAGATGCTCAGCATCACTAGTCTTTCAGAAATGCAATAAAACCACAATGAGTTACTATACATCTGCTAGAATGGCTAAAATGAAGATTGATGATACACAGAATTGGTAAGGATATGGTGAAACTAAAACCTCATACAGTTTTGGCTGGAAGATAAATGGTATATCCACTTCAGAAAAGTTTTAGTGTCTTATAAAATTAAATGTATACTTACAACAGGACACAGCAATTTTTCTCCTAGGTATAGACTCAAATGAAAGAAAAAACTTTTATGTGAATATTTGTAGCAGCATTATTCATAATAGCCAACAACTGGAAAAAATTTAAATATCCATCAGATGGTAAATAGATACATAAAATAAAAATTGTTTTTCATTGTGTGAATATGCAATAACATACAAATTAACAATAGAAAGAAACAAGCTATACATGTCACAATGTAAATAAAGATCAAAATTATTAGGTTAGGTTAAAAAAAGCTGAATACAAATAACTACATATTGTGAGATTACATTTATATGAAACTTCTAAAGAAGACAAACCTATAAAGAAGGAAAGCAGATCCGTGCATTCTTGGAGCTGGGCATACGAGCATGGATTGATTACACAGAAGTGCAAGGGAGCTTTTTTGGTTCATGAAAGTATTCTAAGACTAGATGGTGATGAAGCATGAAAACTATACGAATTTACCAAACAATTGTTGAGCAGTGCCCTTATAGTAGGTGAATTGTACAGTATGATAAATTTTGTGGTAGATTATACCTCAATACAAAATAAAAACTACCAGAAAAAAGAGATACACTAAATACACATCCCTATTGTATTGTTATACTCCAAAGACATAAAATTACATTTTAATAAATATAATCTGAAAAAATATAAATAACAAAAATACTAAAATAACAACAAAACTGTACATATTGCTTATTGATTACATCCATATAGGTAATATATAGAAAGAATTATTAGACACTAATTTTTTTATAACTAAATAAAATTTGTAGCTATAGTAATTCTTCATATTAAATGCATACTTTAAGCATATATTCTTCATATTAAATGCATACAAAATGCATACTTTAAGCAAACACCATACTTCTCAATATTTAAAATTTTGATATAAGTGTGCTTCTTGGTTGTTAACTCTTCTGGGTTAGATTGACAATAATGTTTCTCATAAGAGATAATGTATAACTAGAATGTTTCTATGTATTACTTTGTTATACTCATAAGTAAAAAACCATTCTTAAAGTTATAATTGACTGAATGAAAATTATTGTAAAGCCCATGTTAAGAAATTAATAATATTATTTTTACTCCCTATCCAAAAGAGAAATGAGCCTTAATAACTTTTTAAATTCTTATGGCTACACTTAGTTTTAAAATTAATATTAATTTAAAAAATTTTATAAATGTATTTGTACGAATTTTTATTTATTTATTTACTTTGTAGCTTTTAAATTCCTCTTTAATTTCTTTTTGGTAGACATTCCAATATACATAAATAAATTAATTTAAATTACCTTTCAATAAAAAAATGAATACATGAATTACCAATCTACCTAATACAAAACTTTTCATTGGAAATAAATCCAAATATTGCGTCAAATGTATAAAATCTTGATAACAACTTTTTGCAGATGTTCACACCAATATATCACCGTACTTCATTGGTGATTTTTTAATTATGGAATACTAAAAATTATCTGGAGAAATTCTGTTCTAACTTTCTAATTTTTACAGAGATTCTTACATTTTACCCAGTTTACTTATACATCATACTGTTGGCAAATTAAACTACAATATTATGCATTATATCATAATCCTACTAAATACAACATATCATGTCTTGCTACCCTTACTCATATGAGTGCAATAACATTGCAACTAGGTCCACACTTCTAGTTCACCTACATATGCCGAAGCATATGCCTTGGATGTCAATGTTCATCAGTGTCCAAATCCTGTAATTTTAAAATGCATATTTCATAGTTTGGTACTCATCCAGTATGAACCAGTAACCAACAGTTGTAGTAGCAATAGTTCACAGCACCCCTGTATAGCAGTAATATAAAGGTAAAAGTAATAATTAATAATGTAAATGTATAACCAGGTAAAAAAATATATATATATAATCAATATTTTATATATCATAATATCATTTATAGTAACATATAAACAATATATACAATATATATATAATTCAATAATAATTTATTATATAAAGATACATATATATTTTATATTATTATATATAAATATAATATTAACATACTATAAAATATACATATAATATAAATATATATTATATAATATAAAATAATCAGGAAAATATAAAAGAACCTAGAGACAAAAATATACTCCTTATACGGAAAGACTTGAAAAGAAGTAATGGATACAGAAAGCGTGACATAAAATATGTATTTGGGAGAGAAATAGTCACATTAATAAGTATAAATAGGGAAAGCTCATCCTAAAATGAAAAAATGAAAAGATTCTCAGAGTGTATCACAAATTATGTATAAATGTAGATGCAAAATGATAAAAAAAGAATTGAACAGAGCCATGGAAGACAATTACAAAAATAAAATTTAGCCTTTTCTGTCAGAAAAGGCTAAATTCATGAAAAGGAACATTAAAATGGAAAAATGAGGCACTTTATATTGCTGATAAGTAGTATCCACAGTGAATTCTAATATTTAAAAGTATCTCTGCCCCAAATAATGTGCAATGAATATTCATATGCAGGAATATCAGGAAATGAAATAAGAAATAATTTTTAAAAAGACAGTTGTAAGTACTTTGTAAGTAGGTTACAGATCATATAAACAAAATAAAGCAAGACTGGAGAAAACCTGAATAGCCTACACAATTAGTTAAATCTGTAAACAAACAAACAAAAAAAAACCTTCTTTAAAGCTTCTCCAAGATTATTCATTAATCTAGCCATATATTAAGACTCACAAAAATCTCCATAAATTTTAAAATAAAAATAGTACCAGACTATATCCTCTGAGCATAATGCAACTCAAGTAGAAATGAATAACACACAAACACAAACAAGAGCACCAGAAATATTTAAAATCTCTTTTCAACAACCCTTAAGAGGAATACTACTTTTGGACTCTACGTTTGAATACTACTTTGTGGATACCACTTTTCAGCAATATAAACTGCCTCATTTTTCCCTTTTAATGTTCCTTTTCATGAATTTAGCCTTTTCTGAAACAAAGATTGTCTTTTTTTGGCAATTATCTTTCATGGCTCTGCTCTTTTTTATTATTCTTGCATCTATATTTATACATATTTTGTGTGTGCTTGTGTGTGTGTGTATATATGTTATACATATATATGTTACATATAGGTAATCTATAGAAATATATGTTATACATTATACATATATGTTATATATATGCACAGGGGTACATATATATCTCTTAGTGTTTTTTGTTAGAGATATAGATAGATAGATAGACAGGTTTTTAGGTTTTTTCTTTTTTTTTTTTTTTTTGAGACAACTTCTGTCTTCTGGGTTCAAGCAATTCTCATGCCTCAGCCTCCTGAGTAGCCGGGACAACAGGTGCACGCCACCACGCCTAGTTAATTTTTTGTCTTTTTAGTAGAGATGGGGTTTCACCATGTTGGCCAGCCTGGTCTCAAACTTCTGACCCCAAGTGATCCACCTGCCTTGGCCTCCCAAAGTGCTAGGATTACAGGTTTGAGTCACTGCACCCAGCCTTTATATATATTTTTGTAATATCTGTTAGCTACATATAAACACAAAAGGACAAATTACCATTTTTTTGCAAATGTTATTACTGGATTTCTTAGATAAGAATCAATATTCTCATCACTGCTACTTCTACTACCATTAATATTAACAATGATGATTACTATTAAAAAATCTAATAATGTGATGTTGATGATTTTATTTATTCCCCTATTTTTTTAACTTTTAAGTTCAGGGGTACATGTGCAGGTTTGTTATATAGGTAAACTTGTGTCATGGGAGTTTGTTGTACAGATTATTTCATCACCCAAGTATTAAGTCTAGTACCCACTAGTTATTTTTCCTGACCCTCTGCCTCCTCCCACCCTCTACCCTCAAAAAGTTCCCAGTGTGTTGTTTTCCTCTACGTGTCCATGTGTTCTCATTGTTTAGCTCCCACTTGTAAGAAATAACATGGCAGTATTTGGTTTTCTGTTCCTGTGTTAGTTTGCTAAGAATTTTTCAACTAAATAACAATCAATCCATTAAAATAGGATAGAAAAATCTAAAATGACATGAAAAAGATAAACAGAGCAAATACGATTTTTTTCGTTTAAAAAATCTATGAAAAAATCTGAAACTACTTCTTTTGAACATAAATACAGATTTTTTTTAATGAAAGAAATACCTTATTCTCGGATAGAAATAGCGGAAATCAGAAAATTCTCAAGGCTTCTTAAGTTGATCAATGAATGTAATTCAGTGCCCCTAAAATATCAGTGTCTATTATGTCTGTATTAATGTTTACACTCATCTATGATTTTTAAAACTATATTAGTCAATTAAAAAATTCTTCTGGAAAAATATCCATTGTATTTGTCTATTTTAACACTGCTATAAAGAACTGCCTGAGACAGAGTAATTTATGAAGAAAAGAGGTTTAATTGATTCGCAGTTCTGCAAGAAGCATGGCTGAAAGGCCTCAGGAAACTTACATTCATGGCAGAAAGCAAAGGGGAAGCAAGCACATCTTAGCATGGCAGAGCAGGGTACAGAGAGAGAGAGAACTGCCACATACTTTTAAGCCATCAGATCTCGTGAGAACTCATTCACCATCAAGAAAACAGCATGGGAAAACTGCCCCCATGATCCAGTCATCTCCCACGAGGTCCCTCCTTCAAAACGTGGGGATTTGACAATTTGCCATGAGATTTGGGTGAGGACACAGAGCCAAACAATATCACCCATACCAGAAAAGCAAAGAAAATTCTTAAAATGTAATAAGATTATTAATAAAGATATTAGTAATACTTAATATTTTTATTAATATCTAGTAATTATCTTTAGTAAAGATATTAAGTATTAATAATATCTTTAATACCCTTAATAATACTTCAGACATTAAGCATTATTAATATCTTAATATATTTACTAGATATTAAGTATTATGTATACAAAATAAATAAACGTGGCATCAACTCATGGAAGAAATGAAATTTCAAAGGTTAGAATAGAAACCAAGAGATAGTCTTCAATACATCTGGAACATAGAATATAATAAAGTTGACATTTCAAATTTATATTAAAAATAAATTATTCTACAAATAGTGTTGGGACAACTGACTATCTGTGGAAAAATGGGTTCTTATAACACACTTGATTACAAGTTAAATTTCAGATTATTAAATAATCCAAAAATCCAAGGCAGAAGTCATTTAAAAGTTTGCTAAATTTGAATGCATAAAAAATATGTGACAGGAAATATACAATAAGCAAAATCAAAAACACATGACATCTGAAAAACATATACAGGTATATCACAGACATACAGCAAATTACCTCAATACATAGCATTTCTACCCAATCAATAAGAAAAAAGACTAACAGCCAAAGAGAAACGTGGGAGACACAAAGGAAGACAGTTCACAGAAATAGAAAAGCAATTGGCCTAAAAATGTGAAAATACTCAGCCTCCCTTATAAAAAAAGAGAAGTACAAAACAAAGCCAAAACAAGGTAATATTTTTAATAAAACATAGTAATTAGGTTGGAAAAGAAGCAACCTTTAATTTATATGTTTGTGTGTGTGTGTGCATGGATGTGTGTATGTGTGTGTGTTGGATGGGAAATGTGCTTGTAACTCAATGAAATATCTGGCAAATCTCTGTAAAAGTACCCAAGGAATTGGTCACATGAATGTTGCTAATAAACAAGACTGGATGCTGGAGAATGGGCAGTCAACTTTATGCTTTATAATTTTTGCAACTTTTGAATTTTATGACATTGCTTCTATTACCTGTTCACACAAATAAAGTTAAAGGAAAGCAAGACAAAAAGAAGTACATTTCTAAGTGCAGAAATAGAACTATCTCCAAGATATATGATTAAGTAACTCAAGGTACAAAATTAACGAAACTAATGAAAATGTGCTTCTGAATGTGTTTAACTCAGTTATGTATGTGCTGTTTTTTTGCATTTGTGTAAATCATTTCTGGAATGACATACTCAAACTATTGCAAGAGTTGCCTCTGGCAAGGACCGGAGAACTGAGATCAACTATGGAAAGTTGACTTGCTTTCTATTTTTTTCCTTCATTGCTGTTTGAATTATTTATTACGGACATGTTACTTTTCCAAAGAAACAAAATTAAATACTCTCTAATAATGTCTCCATTTTATTTTATTTTATTTTTATTTTTATTATTTTGACGGAGTCTAGCTCTGTCGTCAGGGTGGAGTGCAGTGGCGTGATCTCAGTTGACTGCAACCTCCACCTCCTGGGTTCAAGTGATTCTCCTGCCTCAACCTCCTGAATAGCTGGGATTAGAGGGCATGCATCACCATGCCCTAGTTTTTGTGTTTTTAGTAGAGATGGGGTTTCACCATGTTGGCCAGGATGGTCTCAATCTCCTGACCTCATGATCCATCCACCTCGGCCTCTCAAAGTGCTGGGATTACAGGCATGAGCCACCACGCCCAGTCCATTTTATCTTTTATATCCTAAGATATCTGTTTACTTTCTAGTTAAGTGTTACCTATAAATATCCCAATATATATTTCCTTTCACTTCTTTATTTTATTATTTTGATTTTCAATTTCTAATCTGTGTCTTATTAATTGTGGTGGAGATTTAGGTACCATGTAGTACTCTGGCTCCTTTGTTGCTCTCTACAAAAGTGCAAGGTCTACTTTTTTTTTCTTTTACTTTTTGAACACAGAAAATATTGAGTTATCACTGATTGTATGATTGGCAAGTGTGGTTGATGTTGTATAATAAAATATATATATTCATATAGATTAAAACAAGCTTGATTAAAAATGAAATGCTTTTAAAGCAACCTACAAAAAAGCACATAGCAAGCTGTTCTTTTTGTTCAAAAGTAGCCAATAATCATTCTTTTAAAGAGGCCTTCAAAATCATTTTAAAAGAATTAAAAGACAAAATTTAAATTGAATTTAAATTTAAATTATTTTGAATTTAAATTTAATTATTTTAATTAAAAGTCATTGAGATGCGATGGCTCTTCTCAGATACCTTTATAGATAACTCACTCTCACTTATGTCAAGTATGTGCTCAAATGTCACCTCAACTGAAAGGGTTTTCATAATCCACCTATTTGAAACTGCACTCTCCTTTACCTTGTCTCACTCAGCTTAAGTTTTCTTCTTGCCACCTATAATTACCTGATAAACAATTAGGTAGACAGATGATAGATGGATAGATAGGCAGACAGACAGATTGATAATAGATATAATTTAAATGTAATTATTTTAATTGGCATTTTAAATAATTTAAAATTTTTACATGTGTGGTTTGATGTGCTGAATAATCACAATCAAATTGAGTTGGACAAAGATAATTATTTGGACTTTAAGCATGTATAAATAGGTGTTTTTAATCACTTGTTTCTTAAAGTTGAAAAGAATAACAGATTCTGATATTAAAGGAATTTATTTTTGGACTAGAAATACCATTATTCCAAATGGAGCCATCTTTCTCATGAAATCAGGGTAAATTGGGTGCATGGGTGGTGCACATGTAGAAACAAAGAAATTATTCAGATTTAAGCAGGGAGAACGTTACCTGTATAGCTTGTTTTAAACATCTGGCAAATTTACAGCCTCTTTAGCCTTGTGATTTACTATTCTAAATCAGGTTAATCTGATTGTATATCTCAGCATCATCTACACTGTGAACTAAAAACCAGTCCCAGAAAGGTATTCACCTGTCTGAACACAAGTACAGTCGGCATGGCAGAATTGGTCTCCTGATTTTATATGTTTGAATAAATACTTGCTATTATTTCACAAGATTCCTAAACAATTTAATAATAATTTAAAATGTCAACTGCATCATTCCTATATAAGTAAATTTCTCTGCCAAGATACTTTTCCCACTTATTACTTATTAAATGATACTCTAATGAGCTTTGGTACTCAACATTTGGGGAAAAAAAGTGCCTGTCTCATCTCAGTTATTGTCACATCCTTATCTTTTTTTAAAATAAGGAGGGAGGACTATTTATTGACTTCAGTATTCACAAATCAGCCATAATTGCTAGTTGAAAAGTCATTTATTTTCTGAATGAAGACCAGTTTATTAGTAATGAATCTTGCTATTGCAGCCAAAATAAACTTTTAAAAAATGTTTTATTTATTCACAACAGTATTAAGATGCAATGACATACCAGATCATTTAAAAATTCCCCCAGGTTAAAAAAAAAACTATGAGTTCTAATGCCTTTCAGCAGACTAGAACTTTAGAAATCTACTTTCGCTATTCATCTAAAAGTTGAAACAGTAGCAAAACTGCAACCATTGAAATCAATAAACAAGAAAAAGAAATTGAAAAAGACATGCATATAGAAATAAACTGTTCACAGCAAGAACACCTAACTGTGGGAAACTCAGTTCCCCATAAGAGAAATCCACTGATGGGCCGGGCGTGGTGCCTCACGCCTGTAATCCCAGCACTTTGGGAGGCCGAGGCGGGCAGATCACTTGAGGTCAGGAGGTGGAGACCAGCCTGACCAATATGGTGAAACCCCGTCTTGTCTCTACTGAAAATACAAAACTTAGCTGGGCATAGTGGCAGGCGCCTGTAGTCCCATCTACTAGGGAGGCTGAGGCAGGAGAATCGCTTGAACCCGGGAGGCGGAGGTTGCAGTGAGCTGAGATTTTGCCTCTTGCACTCCAGTTTGGTGACAGAGCGAGACTCTGTCTCAAAAACAAAAAAAAGACACACACTCTTTCTCTCACCCAAAAGATGCAAGAAAGGAGCAATGAGTGGGAGAGTTGGGCATAAAATGTCACAAATAAGCCCAANAAAAAAAAAAAAAAAAAAAAGCAAAATCCACTGATTGTAAAACTTCTTAAACATCAGCTGTATTAGTCCATTTTTCATACTGCTATAAATAGAACTGCCCAAGACTGGGTAATTTATAAAGGAAAGAGGTTTAATTGACTCACAGTTCAGTATGACCGGGGGCCTCAAGAAACTTACAATCATGGCAGAAAATGAAGGGGAAGTAAGGCACCTTCTTCACAAGGCAACAGGAAGAAGTGCTAGTTGAGGAGCCCGTATAAAACTATCAGATCTTGTGAGAACTCACTATCATGAGAACAGCATGGGGAAAATCATCCTCATGATTCAGTTACCTCCACCTGGTCTCTCCCTTGACAGGAGGGGAATATGGAGATTACAATTCAAGATGAGATTTGGGTAGGGACACAAAGCCTAACCATATCATCAGCTTTCAAAAGTGAGGGGACCAATCAACTTCTAGTAAAAATGGAGTAATAAAGTCACTCTACGGAACAATTATTTTACTGCATTTGTAGAAATTGCAATTAAACAAATATTCTACAGGGGCATGAAAATGGCTGGGTTTGTGTCTGTGGGTGTACACATGCATGCAAATTTGCAATAGTTATAAATTGTCTCCTAGACTCCTTATACCCCCCTTGCTTCCTCCTCCTTTATCCCTCTTAGCATCCTCATATCTACTACAGAGTTGCCCCAAAATCCCCTCAATGCAAAGGCTTTTCTCAGATATCTTTATAGCTAACTTTTTCTCACCTATTTCAAGTATGTGCTCAAATGTCATCTCAACTGAGAGGACTTTCATAATCCACCTATCAGAAACTGCTCTCTCTTTCACCTTGTATTACTCAGCTTGTTTCCTTCTTGCCATTTATTACCTGATAAGTAGGTAGGCAGATAGATGATAGATAGATAGATAGATAGATAGATAGATAGATAGATAGATAGATGATAGATGGATAGATAGACAGACAGATAGATGACAGATAGGTAGATAATTTTTTCCCCTCACCTAGGAAATCAGATCATGGATGGTCTTTTGCTGTTATATTTTAGTCACTAAAACAAAGCAAATATACTCCAAAATTGGATCAATATAATGAACCTCATACTGAGTAGAATTTATTCAATAAATTACTAGAAAATAGTTGATGACAAATAATTTAAACAACTCAAGCAAGCAAACAAATTTTTATGGAGACTTTGTCTTATTCCAGAATGGTGACAGGCATGAAGTCATAGGTTTATGATTTTTGATTGAGACAAAATGCAAATTCACTAAGTAGATCTTTATCCCACTTAATGAATGTTTGTCTAGTTTGGCATTAATCATTATAAGAAAACTTCCACAGAACTGATGCAATGATTAAATCAGTTTCTATAATTAAGATTTCTCAAATTGCTCTATATTAGTATCAATACCAAAAGCAGAGAGTAAACACAGAAGACTTTCATATTCAAGGAACCTGCCAACTACACAGGGATGTAATATGGTAGTTAAGAGAGGAATATGAAGTGAGACTGCTCTTTTCAAATTATAGGTCTGCCACTTAATAGCTGTAGAATTTTAGGGCCAACTTATTTAGTTTTTCTAAATGTGTTTCTCCATCTATAATAAGTGCTTACTTTTATAGAATAATGCAAGGATTTTTAAAAATCAACATAAAGTACTTAGTAGTGCTTGGAGCACAGAATGTGTTCAATAAATGCAAGTTCCTATTAAGTTACACTTCTTTTGTTGTTGTTTTTATATAAAGATAAGTCTCCGTATACTGCCCAGGCTTATCTCAAACTCCTCGTTTCAAGTGGTCTTCCTGCCGTGGCCTTCCAAAATGCTGGAATTACAGGCATGAGCCACTGCACCTAGCCAAGTATTTGTTTGTTCTTAAAAATCAAGAATGGCATATTTTGTTCTACAAATAATTATTGAGTGACTTCCAGATTTTATTCATCATTGAATATTTCACAAGAGCATTCCCATCTTAGAAACTTTTGTGGACATTAAACACTTAGACAAATCATAAAACTATGTAATTTTTGGAAGTTTTTTAAAAAACTAAAAATAGAGCTATCATACAATTCACCAATCCCACTGCTGGGTATATACCCAAAGGAAAGAAAATCACCACATGGAAGAAATATCTGCACTCCTATGTTTGTTGCAGCACTGTTTACAATAGCTAAGATTTGGAAGCAACCTAAGTGACCATTAACAGATGAATGGATTAAAAAAATGTGATACATATACACAATGGAGTGCTATTCAGCCATAAAAAGAATGAGATTCAGTCATTTGCAACAACATGGATGGAACTGGAGATCATTATATTATGTGAAATGAGTCAGGCAGAGAAAGACAAACATCGCATGTTCTTACTTATTTTATAGGATCTAAATGTCAAAATTTTTAGGATCTAAAATTTCTAGGATCTAAAAATCAAAATTCATGGACATAGAGAGTAGAAGGATGGTTACTAGAGACTGGGAAAGGTAATGGGGGGTGTGGAGTGGAGAAGGGGAAAGATAATGGGTACAAAAAATAGTTACAATAAGTAAGGCCTACTATTTGATAGCACAATAGGTTGACTACTGGCAATAAAATAACTTAATTGTGCATTTTAAAATATCTTAAAGGGTGGAATTGAATTGTTTGTAACTCAAAGGATAAATGCTTGAGGAAATGAAAACAAATAAAATAAAATAAATAAAACAATTAAACATCTTTTATTTGTTTTGTTTTCTCCCAGGTACCCCGTTTAGACTATTCTTACCCTCTGGAACATTTTTCTCAGTTCCTCAGCTCCTCCCTGACAATCACATCCTTTCCAAATATCCTAACTATCTACAAAGATACAACAACATGCATTTAGCTTTTTGGAAGGGGTAAAGGGGAACATTTCTTTTCTCCTAATTTTCTTCATTTCCCTTAAGAAGCACCCATTACTGCTAGAATGTAACATAAGACAGTGCCATTGGATGTGTTACAAGCAATGTGTATCTTCATGTGTCATTTGGAAATTGTAATTTCTCATAAAGTGCATCTTCTTATCTAGTATCTAACAAAAGATGGATTTCACTATCACTTGCCTTGAGGATAGGGCTTCTATCTTGTTTCACTTTGTATCTCCATCTGTATCAGAAAAATCATCTGACACAGGACATTGTTCTGCACAAAGAATTTTCTATAATGTTTATAAATACAATAAATTCACATACCTTTGAATAACAATGTTAGAATTAACAGAAATAATTAAATGTGTATAGAATATTCTTGATTCCTGATATGATTTGGTTTTGTCCCCACCCAAATCTTATGTTGAATTTTAACTCCCACAATTTACATGTGTCATGGTAGGAACCTAGTGGGAGGTGATTGAATTATGAGGGTGTGTCTTTCCTGTGCTGTTCTTGTGATAGTGAATGAGTCTCATGAGATCTGATGGTTTTCAAAACAGGAGTTTCCCTGCATAAGCTCTCTTCTCTTATCTGCCACCATATCAGACATGTCTTTCACCTTCTGCCATGATTGTGAGACCTCCACAGTCACATGGAACTGTAAGTGCAATAAACCTTTCTTTTGTAAATTGTCCCATCTCAGGTGTGTCTTTACCAGCAGTGTGAAAATGGACTAATACAGTAAATTGGTACTAGTAGAGTGGGGCATTGCTGGAAAGATACCCAAAAACATGGAAGTGACTTTGTAACTGGGTAACAGGCAGAGGTTGGAACAGTTTGGAGGGCTCAGAAGAAGACAGGAAAATGTGTGAATGTTTGAAACTCTCTAGAGACTTGTTGATTGGCTTTGATAAAAATGCTGATAGTGATATGAACAATAAGGTGTAGGCTGAGGCGGTCTCAGATGGAAATGCGGGATTTGTTGGGAACTGGAGCAAAGATGACTCTTGTTATGTTTTAGCAAAGAGACTGGTGGCATTTTGCTCTGCCCTAGAGATCTGTGGAACTTTGAACTTGAGAGAGATGATTTAGGGTACCTGATGGAAGAAATTTCTAAGCAGCAAAGCATTCAAGATGTGACTTGGGTGCTGTTAAAGGCATTCCATTTTATAAGGGAAACAGAGCATAAAAGTTCAGAAAATTTGCACCCTGACACTGCGATAGAAAAGAATCCCATTTTCTGGGATCTAATTAAACTAAAGAGCTTTTGCACAGCAAAAGAAACTACCATCAGAGTGAACAGGCAACCTACAGAAGGGGAGAAAAATTTTGCAACCTACGAATCTGACAAAGGGCTAATATCCAAAATCTACAAAGAACTC
>NW_016813573.1:467167-487665 GCF_001698545.2 Rhinopithecus bieti | reverse complement strand
AAAAAAAAAAAAAAAAAAAAAAAAGAAAAGAATCCCATTTTCTGAGAAGAAATTCAAGCCAACTGCCGAAATTAATAAGGAGCTGAGTGTTAATTTCCAAAACAATGAGAAAAATGTCTCCAGGGCATGTTAGAGGTTTTTATGGCAGCCCCTCCCATCACAGGCCCTGAGGCCTAGGAGGAAAAAGTGGTTTTCTGGGCTAGGCCTAGGGACTTGGTGCCCTGTGTCCCAGCTGCTCCAGCCATGGCTGGAAGGGGCCAATGTAGAGCTCAGGCCATGGCTTCACAGGGTGCAAGCCCCAAAGCTTGGCAGTTTCCAAGTGGTGTTGAGTCTGCAGGTGCAAACAAGTCAATAATTGGGGTTTGGGAACCTCTACCTACATTTCAGAGGATATATGCATATGCATATGGCATATGCCTATATTCATAGGCATATGGAAATGCCTGCATGTCCAGATGGAAGTTTGCTGCAGAGGCAGGGCTCTCGTGGAGAACCTCTGCAAGGGAAGTGCAGAAGGAAAATGTGGGTTTAGAGCCCCCATCAGAGTCCTTGCTGGGGTACTGCATAGTGGAGCTCTGAGAAGAGGGTCACCATCCTCTAAACCCTAGAATAGTAGAGCCACTGACAGCTTGCACCATGCACCTAGAAAAGCCACAGACACTCAACGCCAGCCCTGAAAATAGCTGGGAGGGAGGCTGTACCCTGCAAAGCCACAGGGGAAGAGCTCCCCAAGACCATGGGAACCCACTTCTTGCATAAGCATGACCGGCATGTGAAACATGGATTAAAAGGAGATCATTTTGGAGCTTTAAGATTTGACTATCCAATGGGATTTTGGACTTGCATGGGGCCCATAGCCTTGTTGTTTTGGCCAATTTCTCCCATTTGGAATGGCTATATTTACCCAATGCCTGTACTCCCATTGTATTTAGGAAGTAACTAACTTGCTTTTGATTTAACAGGCTCATAAGCAAAAGGGACTTGCCTTATTTCAGATAAGACTCTGGACTGTGGACTTTTGAGTTAATGCTGAAATGAGTTAAGACTTTGGGGAACTGTTGGGAAGGCATGATTTGTTTTGAAATGTGAGGACGTGAGATTTGGGAGGGGCCAGGGGCAGACTTACTTATATGGTGTGGCTGTGTCCCCACCCAAATCTCATCTTGGATTGTAACTTCCACAATTCCCACGTGTCATGGGAGGAACTTGGCGGGAGGTGATTGAATTATGGGGGGGTGCGTATTTCCTGCACCATTCTTGTGATAGTGAAGGAGTCTCATGAGATTTAATGGTTTAAAAAATGGGAATTTCCCTGCACAAGCTCTCTTCTCTTGCCTGCTGCCATGTGAGACATGCCTTTCACCTTCCACCATGATTGTGAGGCCTCCCCAGCCATGTGGAACTGTAAGTTCAATAAACCTTTTTTGTTTTGTAAATTGCCCAGTCTCAGGTATGTCTTTATCAGCAGTGTAAAAATGAACTAATACAATTCCTAAATAAAAGAAAGATAAAAAATCTTAATTTTTTTTCTAAGAAACAGCATTTATAAGTAGCTTTGAATTCTACTCTAAATCATAAGGAAAATCCATTTTGAGGTTCAAAACAAAGTTGATTACTAAGACCAAAATTTGTTTTCTAAAATGATTCCAAAATATGTGGTTCATGGTTCATTCACTTGTGAGGAAGGCTGAAAAAAGGTGTATCAAAGTGGGAATGTTGTTTCTATCTTTGTTCTTTTCTTCTTTCATGCTTCTCCATCTCTTGAGAAAAACTGTACTTGCACCAACTCAGTCTTACAATTTTTATGTAGGGACTTTAAAGGATGAGTGGACAGTAACAAAACTAAAGAATAAGTAGAGAGAAATTAGACTAAAGAACCAGGAGTAAAATCAAGACACAAGAAAAAGTTGAAATTCAGGCAATTTTGCTGCAGAGATAGGGTAAGATTTAGAAAATAAGAGGCTTCTCAGAATCTGCAGGCTGTGAGCAAATTAGGAGAGGGTAAAAGGAGGATAAGGATGAATGTTTGTGAGTCATATATTTGATTAGAATGTAAAGTTATTTGAGAGATACAAGTTAAATTGGTGTTACATTGTAATTATCTTTTTAAAGTACTTTTAAACTGTGTTTTTTAAAAAATTTGACATGAAGTTAAAGCTGGGCCACATAGGTCACTGAAGTGCTAATTAGAATACCTAATACATTGGAAATGTGTGTTACTAGGGGAAAAGGATTCTAACATTTATTAGTATCAATTATTACATTCCCTATTCTATTTATAAGTAGAAATTTTTGCTTTTTTAATGTTCATAGCCAAACTGTGCTTATAAGTGAGTAAACCAAAATTCAGCAAGATTAAATAATTAGCCTAAACTAACAAGTAATAGGTACAAAACTCAAACCCAGGTATCCTATTCTGAAGCTTATAAACTTTCTACTATATTCTGCAACATTTTTGTAAGCAACAAAAACTGGTATGTCAATGAAGCAAACTCATAGCCAATCCTAAACAAATATTAAAAGCAAACAAAACATTTTATTTGAATTAAATTTATTACGAATATTTGAATTGAAATACTACCTTTTTGATATGGCTGACTATGTTTTGTTTGTTGAGTAGAGTGTAATAACATTATCACTCTTAAGCAAATTATTTCAGAAAATTCTTATTTCAAGATAATCCTTTTATAAATTAGATTATCTGTTTACTACTACTCCCACTGTGCTAATTCATGATGCAATTCATCACATATAAATATTAGAGAAATAGTCTCTTTTTATTTATTTTCAGACACCTGTAGTTGATCCAGAGACTAGTTACCGTATTTGAAATGAACCTAGCAAATAGGTAACGAATGAGTAAGGAGCTCCTTTTATCAACTGCTTGCTCTTAGACATCCTAATTGAATTTTGTAGTCGGAAAATATCTAATGGTAAATTTTCTTGTTATTATAAAAGACTATAAACATTTTCATTGCAATGTTTTTCAGTTCATCATAATAGAGTCTTTGGGTGGTATCCCCCAAAATATAAATAAGTTAGAAAATATATTCTCAGCTCCCAGGTCACTGTATATATTACGATATTAGACGATTCATTTTTCTCTGTTATTTACCAACATAATTACATCAATTCATGCAATACAAGCCATTAAATCACAGTAAGAAGAGGTCATGGGTGAATTTTGTTTTGTGAAGATTTTGTATGTAATAACAGTCAATTTTGCTAACAAATGTGCAAATGATTAAGGAAATAAGGCTATGTGAGGGAGAAAATTCAAAATAGATAGAAAATGCTGATCTTGTATGCAATCAATCAGATCTTGAAATTGTAAACATTCATAGATGTAAATGAATATTAATATTAATATAATCTGGTGGAATAGAGCTGTTTATCTTGATTTGGGAAATCCATGAAGAGAAAATTGGTCAAACCTGAAGAGCAATTTCTTGACATTAGAAACTGTGAAACTCTGATGCACTACTGGAAAGATTTTAATAGAACAATATTTTTCCTATCTGAAATTATTTCATCATAGTCTATCAACCCACAAATGGATATTTTGCTTCTGCTGTGCATCATAATATAAATGCATATAAAATACAAGAAAAGGGAAAGACCTAGATTGTATCCTTCTAGGATTGTAGTGTAGTTGGGATACTTATATGTAGGCACATAACATAATTAATAAAACCAAGGCATAAACACAAGGCAAGTCAGTAAATACACATAGAAGTTTAAAAGAAGGAATAATTACTATTGGAATAGGAAGTGAGTGAGTGACAGAATTTGAAATGGAACTTGTATATGAGATAAATCTGTAAAAAGAGCAAAGAGAAAATTTTGCATACGGTTAACATCATGCAAAATAGAATAAAATTAGGAAAACACAGGACATGAGACAGTAGCATGCCTATATTATTTGGAATAGATAATTTATGTATAAGAATATTTGGAGATAAAATTGAACAAATAGCTTGGGACCAAGCTGTAAAGATTCTTGAATATCAGGTTAAGAAGCACTATTTTTTACTATGGTCAATGGAAAACATGATGTTTAAAAGATTTTTATTTATTTTTAAAAATAATTTCAACTTTTATTTCAGATTCAGAGGGTACGTGTGCAGGTTTATTACCTGGGTAGACTGTGTGATGCTGAGGTTTAGGGGCATGATTAATGCCATCACCTGGGTGCTGAGTATAGTACCCTAAAGTCAGAATTTCAGCCCTTGTTTCCCTCCTGACATTCCCCCTCTAGTAGTTCTTACTGTCTATTGTTGCCATTTTTATGATCACGAGTACCCATCATTTAGCTCTCACCTATAAGTGAGGACATGCAGTATTTGTTTCTCTGTTTCTGCATTAGTTCACTTAGGATAATGGCCTGCAGCTACATCCATGTTGCTGCAAAGGACACAATAAAGCTGCGTAGTATACCATGGTGTATACACCGCATTTTCTTTATCCAGTCCACTGTTGACAGACACCTAGATTGATTCCATATCTTTACTATTGTGAATAGTGCTGCAATAAACCTGCAAGTGTATGTGTCTTTTTGGTAGAGTTGTTTATTTTCTTTTGGATATATACCCAGTAATCAGATTCCTGGGACAAATGGTAGTTCTGTTTTAAGTTCTTTGAGAAATCTCCAAATTGCTTCTCCCAGTGGCTGAACTAATTTACATTCCCACTAATAGTGTGTAAGCATTTCCTTTTCTCCACAGCCTTGCCAGCATCTGTTTTTTGACTTTTTAGTAATAGCCATTATGACTGGTGTGAGATGGTATCTCATTGTGGTTTTGATTTTCATTTCTCTAACAATTAGTAATGTTGAGCTTTTTTTTTTTTTCATGTTTCTTGGGCCTTGCATGTCTTCTTTTGAGAAGTGTCTTCATTTCCTTTGACCTTTTTTTTTTTTTTTAATTTAATTTAAAGTTCCAAGGTACATATGAAGAATGTGCAGGTTTGTTACATAGGTAAACAAATAATGGTGGTCTGCTGCACCTATCAACCTATCTCCTAGGTATTAAGCTCAGCACGCATTAGGTGTTTTTCCTCATGCTCTCCCCTGTCCCACTGTCCCACTGTGTGTGTTGTTCCCACCCTGTGTACATGTGTTCTCATTGTTCAGCTCCCACTTATAAGTGAGAACATGTGGTGTCTGGTTTTCTGTTCCTGTGTTAGTTTGCCCAGGATAATGGCATCCAGCTTCATCCATGTCCCTGAAAAGGTCAGGAACTCATTTCTTTTTATGGCTGCATACTATTCCATGGTGTATATGTACCACATTTTTCTTTATCCAGTCTATTATTGATGGGTATTAGGGTTGATTTCATGTCTTTGCTATTGTGAATAGTGGTGCAATTAAAATACACATGCATGTATCTTTATAAAAGAATGACTTATATTCTTTTGAGTATTTACCAAGTAATGGGATTTCTGGGTCAAATGGTATTTCTGGTTCTAAATCTTTGTGGAATCTCCACACTGTCTTTCACATGGTTGAACTAATTTACATTCCCATTAACAGTGTAAAAGCATCCCTATTTCTCAGCAACCTCGCCAGCATCTGTTGTTTCTTGACTTTTTAATAATTGCCATTCTGACTGGCATGAGATAGCACTTCACTGTGGTTTTGATATGCATTTCTCTAATGATCAGTGATGTTGAGTTTTCTTTTCAAATGCTTGTTGGCCATATGTATGTCTTCTCTTGCAAAGTGCCTATTCCTGTTCTTTCCCCAATTTTTAATGGAGTTTTTTTTTTTTTTTCTTGTAAATTTACTTAAGTTCCTTGTAGATTCTGGATATTAGACCTTTGTCAGATGGATAGACTGCAAAAATTTTCTCCCATTCTGTAGGCCTTCTCTCACCACTTTTATTTGACATAGTATTGGAAGTTCTGGCCAGGGCAATCAGGCAAGAGAAAGAAATAAAGGTATCTAAATAGCAAAAAAGAAAGTTAAATTGTCTTTGTGTGCAGATGACATAATCCTATATCTAGAAAACCTCATCGACTCAGTCCAAAAGTTTCTTAAGCTGATATGCAACTTCAGCAAATATCAGTATAAAAAAAAAGTGCAGAAATCACAAGCATTCCTATACATCAACAACAGAAAAGCAAAGAGCCAAATCATGAATGAACTTCCATTCATAATTGCCACAAAGAAAATAAAATACCTAGGAATATAGCTAACAAGGGAAGTGAAGGACCTCTTCAAGGAGAACTACAAACCACTGCTCAAGGAAATCAGAAAGGACACAAACAGATGGAAAAACATTCTATGCTCATTGATAGGAAGAATCAATATCATGAAAATATCCATAATGTCAAAAGCAATTTATAGATTCAATGCTGTTTCTATTAAAGTGACATTGGCATTTTTAGAATTAGAAAAAACTATTTTAAATTAATATGGAACCAAAAAAGAGCTTGTATAAAAAAGGCAATCCTAAGCAGAAATAACAAAGCTGGTGCCATCACACTATCTGACTTCAAACAATACTACCAGACTGCAGTAACCAAACAGCAGGGTACTGGTACAAAAACAGGCACATAGACCAATGGAATAGAATAGAGAACTCATAAATAAAACTGCACGTCTAGAACCATCTGATCTTCAACAAACCTGACAAAAACAAGCAATGGGGAAAGGATTCCCTATTTGATAAATGGTGCTGGGAGGACTGGTTAGCCATATGCACAGAATTGAAACTAGACCCCTTTCTTATACTTTATACAAAAATTAACTCAAGATGAATTAAAGACTCAATGTAAAACCAAAACTATAAAAACCTTAGAAGAAAATCAAGGCAATACCATTCAGGACATAGGCATGGGCAAAGATTTTCTGATGAAATCACTAAAAGTAACTGCAACAGAACCCAAAATTGACAAATGGAATCTAATTAAACTAAAGAGCTTCTGAACAGCAAAAGAAACTATCATCATAGTGAACAGACAACCTACAGAATGGGATAACATTTTTGCCCATTTTTAAATGGGGTTGTTTTCTGCCTGTTCAATTTTTTAAGTACCTTAGAGGCTCTGTATATTAGACCTTTGCCAGATACATAGTTTGCAAATATTTTCTCTCATTTTGTAGGCTGTCCATTTACACAGTTAATAGTTTCTTTTGCTGTGCAGAAGCTCTTTTAGATTCTACTTGTCAATTCTTGTTTTTTGTTGCAATTGCTTTTGATAATTTGTCATGCATTCATTCCCAAGGCCTATGTTCAGAATGGTGTTTCCTAGGCTTTCTTCTAGGATTCTTACAGTTTAAGGTCTTACATTTAAATATGTAATCCATCTTGAGTTAATTTTTGTACATGGTGAAAGGTAAGAGTCCAGTTTCATTGATCTGCATATGGCTATTCAGCTATGCCAGCACCATTTATTGAATATGGAGTTCTTTTCCGATTGCTTACTTTTGTTGACTTCATTGGAAACCAAATGGTCGCAGTTGTATGGCTTTATTTCTGAGTTTGCTATTCTATTCCATTGGTGTTTGTGTCTATTTATGTACAACTGCCATGCTGTTTCAGTTACTGTAACCTTGTAGTATAGTTTGAAGTCAGGTAATGTGGTACCTCTAGTCTGTTCATTTTGCTTAAGATTGCTTTGGCTATTCGAGCTCTCTTTTTGTTGCATATAAAATTTAGAACAGTTTTTTTTTTTTTTCATTTCTGTGAAAATGACATTGGTAGCTTGATAGGAACAGAAATGAATCTGTAGATGGCTTTGGGCAGTATGGACATTTTAACAATACTGATTCTTCCAATCCATGAGCATGAAATGTTTTCCATTTGTTTTGTCATGTATGAATTCTTTCAGCAGTGTTTTGTGGTTCTCATTTTAAAGATCTTTCAAGAAATACCTCTCCTTGATTAGAGGTATTTCTTGATTTCTTGGCATTTTTTTTTTTTTTTGGTGTGACTATTACAAACAAGATTGTGTTCTTTATTTGACTCTCAACTTGAACATTATTGGTTAGTAGGAATGCTACTGATTTTTGTACATTGATTTTGTGTACTGAAACTTTACTGAAGTTGTTTATTATTTCTAGGTTCCTTTTGGCAGAATCTTTAGGGGTATCTAAATATAGAATAATTTCATCAGTGAAGAGGTGTGACTTCTTTTCCAGTTTGGATACCTTTTATTTCTTTCTCTTACCTGAATGCTCTGTATAGGACATCCAGTACTATGTTGAGTAGGTGTACTGAATCTTTGTCTCGTTCTCATTCTCAGGGGGAATGCTTCTGGATTTTGCCCATTTAGTATGATATTGGCTGTGGGCCATGAGTTTTCATAGGTGGTTCTTTTTACAATACTTTGAGGTATGTTCCTTCAATGCCTAGCTTCTTGAGGGTTTTTATCATGAAGGGATGTTGGATTTCATTGAAAGCTTTTCCTGCATCTACTGAGATGATCATATGGTTTTTGTTTTAATTCTATTTATGAGGTGAATTACATTTATTGATTTGTGTATGTTGAATTAACCTTGCATCCTAGGAATTAAGCCTACTTGATCATGGTGAATTACCTTTTTAATGTGTTGCTGGATTAAGCTTGCTAGTATTTTGTTGAGAATTTTTGTGTCTATGTTCATCATGGATATTGGCCTGAATTGTTTTTTTCATTATGTCTTTGCCAGATTTTGGTATTAGGGTGATGTTGACTTCATAGAATAAGTTAAGGAAGAGTTCCTTCTACTCTATTTTTTTGTAATAGTTTTAGTAGGATTGATATCAGCTATTCTTTCCATGTCTGGTAGAATTCAGCCATGAATTCATCTGGTCTGGGGCTAGGATTTTTATTACTGATTTAATTTCAGAGCTCAATACTGGTCTGTTTAGGATTTCAGTTTCTTACTGGTTCAATCTTGGGAGACTGTATTTTCCAGGCATTTATCCATTTCCTATAGATTTTATAGTTGTGTGCATAGAGGCATTCTTTTGTGTTTCTGTGGGATCAGTTGCAATGTCACCTTTACCATTTCTGATTGTGCTTCTTTGGATCTTGTCTCATTTTTTTTTTTCTTTGTTGATCTAACTAGCAATCTATCAATCTTGGTTATCCTTTTGAAGAACCAACTTATAAAGATTAATTTGCTAAGATTTGGCATTGTTTTGAGAGGTATAGTTAGGAAGGAAATGTTAAGAGGACAAAGAATCAGAACAAAAGCAAATATTCCTTAGGAGATTATGGTAGATACTATAGTTTGGTTATCCCAGCACCCATTCCAATCTGTTTTCCCCTGGTTGTCTTTAACTCTAAGAGATGTAATGTTAAAAACACATCTTCTCAGATTTATCTTCAAGTAGGAGAAACCACATGATAAATCTGGCTAGTCAGACAAGTATCCCAGTATAAAGTTCATAGCTGTTCATGTAACTTATTTGATTATTGTCTATTTTCCAAAATTGACTGTCTAGGCTCTTACAGAGGATCTTACAAATTAAGAGCTAACTATTATTTGTGTAATAATATTTACTCTGAATTAATTCATGACAAAACTCCATGAGGGACAATGTCCGTTTTGACTCAACATTATAGTATCAAGAATGAATTAATGATTAAGATAAAAAAGGCAAGGTGATGGCTGATGGAAGACAAAGACACAGAGATCATTGGAATACTATACAAAATGATGGTGAAAAAATTGGAAGGAGGGATGAAACAAACAAAAAAGAGGTGTACAGCCTAGCCTGAGGAAGCCTCAGTTTGGAAAGCAGGTAAAATAACTTTTCTTAGCAGATGTGGCATCTGAACTGGATCTTAAAGAATACATGGATTTAGTCAGGTAATGAAAAGAGAGAATAAATGTCTTTCTTGAGCAGTGGTTAGAACCATTTTTAATTGTTAGCAAAAATAGTTAAAAGGGAACAATGAATGGCCTCAATGTCTCTTTCTAAGAGCTCAATGGAAGAGCTTCAGCTTGAAAAGATGAAAAGCTTCTAGAGCTAAATAATGTTGATATTGCAGAATGATGTGAATATACTCAATGCCACAGACTGTACACTTAAAAATGGTTAAAATAAGTTGGGCACAGTGATGAGTGCCTGTAGTTTTAGCTACTTGGAAGGCTGAGGTGGGAGAATTGCTTGAGATCAAGAGTCTGAGGCTGCAGTATGCTATGATTGTGCTTGTGAATAGCCACCGCACTCTCACCTGGGCAACATAGCAAGACTTTGTCTCTAAAAATGTTAAATAATAATTTTTAAGTTATGTATATTTTACCACAGAAAAAAAATTTCCCCCCAAAATAATAACTCAACTGAACTGATTTGAGCTTGCTACATAATAGTTGAATGACTTTGGACATAGCCTTAAGCCTTTTAACCTACTTTCTTATTTGTAAAAAGGAGATATTATTCATGACATCACAGGAATTAAGTATGATAATCAGAATATGATAAGTAGTAGATTCTATGGGCATAGAATTTGTTGGACTTATATATGTTGAGAAAATACCTCAGAGATGCTTAAATAGGTGTATTGTTTCTGCCATTGCCTTAATGAGTGTTGACAAGGAGGTATTGTAGGACAGTAATTACACAAATAGGTGGTGATGATGAGAATTAAGTACAGGGTTTAGTTTGACTATTTCCAAGAGTACAGAAGGGTTATTCCCACTCAGCTTTAGACCAAGAGGGCTCAAATATTGGATCCAAGTTTCCAGAAACATTTAATTGGAAAATAAAAATAAAACACATCTTTCAGCTTTGGGAAACTACATGTCATTTCCCTTAATCTGATTTATCTTCCATATTTTATAAAGATAATTCTTGTCATTAAAAATTGAATAGCTGTATCAAGTGGCAATGCAGTCAAATTTTGTTCTAAACTTTTAGCTGTTGTTTTATCTTACTAAGGAAAGACCAAATGTTCTGTTCTTTGAGAAATGTACCATCATGTATTTTTGTTATAATTTTTTTTCTCTTTTAAAACTAGGTCCAGTTCCTCAAGCCATGATCTATAGTGCAGTTTATAACAGAGACAAAATCTGGACCTGGAATGCATATCAACTTACATTTCACTGAATAATGCTATTCCCATTGGTTGAAAGACACAATGGTGGGGAGGGGATGTAAATTTGAAAGCTACACAGTGCACATCTGGTTGAAGCTGTTTCTTAGTGGAAACAAACTGTGCATAAACCCACTCCCCATGGTTTTATTCACCAATATTTGTTCAGGAGAACTTTTTATAAAGCAAAATTATGAGAAAAGAGTAATGTGGCACTCTCATTATATCAGTTACATACCATCAAAAATAAGAAAGAATGCAAGTCTGCATTAATTCTATGGCCATTTTTATGTATTTGAATTTACTACACATCCACAGAACAGATATTAATCTAGTAGGAGCTTCTCAGGTTCTATATTATTCATTTTTGCTAAGTCAAACTCAGATTTAAAAACCGAAAGCAATTTTAGAATTCCTCAATATTTGCATGGCACTGTGAATTAATGGGGCAGTTAGGAGAGTGAATTAATGTGCCATTTTGCAGTTTTTAAAGAATTGTAGACAATAAACACTTACACTTGAAAGCAAGAAGAAAATACGTTCTTGATAAAATGACTCTCCAATCAGTTGTTCCACCATCACTCTTTAGTAATAGCAGCTACAGATTAAATATAATAGTCATATTTCTACTGTAATAAGAGAGAAATTGGCAGAAACAGTGAGAAGAGGAGAACAGGAGTCAAACAGGGACCTATAAACTCTCAATTGTGTCTGAGTATCCACCATGGGCACTCCATACCCCAGGAAACAGGTATATGCTTGGAAAACAAGGTCAAGCACCAATTCACATGGTCTAATTCAGGTCAGGATTTGGCCCAACTGGTGTCCACAAATGTTCATGTGCTTGCTTTATTATTTACACAGCTCTCTTGCAAATATATGGTGGCAGAAGGCAGATAGTTCAGGGTTCAGGGCATGTGAGTCCCACCTAAATATTATTAAAATGTATCCTATAGTGTATGTGTGCATTAGTGGTAAACAGTGTATAGAAAGCAGATCAAATTGAATGGGAATGAGTTCCTGTAGGGTTAGGAGGATATTATGAATTCAGTTGCATTTACTACTACTACTAATAACAATAACAATAAATTTAAAAATAAAGGGAAACTACGTTCATGTGTTCACCATGCGGCAGATACTGTGTTGAAAGCTAGGAATACAAGGGAAGATGAATGACCTGGTCCTGCAATCAAGAGTTTAAATACAATGATAAATGATTTAAATGGGTAAATTCTTAGTACTTTGGAGTCAAAAGAGAACTATTTAACCCAATAAAGTAGTTCAGGGAAGGCTTCCTGGAGAAGAGGATTCCTGAATTGAGTTCGAATTTATCTGAATGAATAAGGATAAGCAATAAGGGGAATAAAAAAGTATAAGGTGGATAAAACAATATAGTTGCAAGTCATTATTACCAAGGTTTGAAGTTTGAGTTAAGAAGTGGAGGTTGAGTTAGAAGGCAGGTCATTAGCAGCTTATGTTGCTGCACAAAATAGATTGAACTTTATATTGTATAGGAGTAAAGGCGGTTTGCCATGGCCTCTGAGCATCCCTTCATGTGCTTGCTAAGTGTACCTGATTGCAAGGCTGATTCATCTCCAGAAGATATTGAGCAATTTCTGAAGTTAGTCACCTAAGCAAATAAGTCAAGGCAACTGAAGTTTAACTACTGTGCGCACACTATAGTGGGCAACAGGGGCCTGCTTGTTTGCTTCCTGATGCATTGTGTGCTATTGCTCCCAAAACACCAGGTTCCTCAACTGAGAGGCAAGCCCACTGTATATGGGTAGCATTCACCCAGGCCCATTGTGTCATTCTGATGGATTTGGAACAAGCAGAATTGATGTAGACATGCTGATGCTGATGCTGCTTGCTGGACCGTATGTATTAAAGTCCTTTATCTTGACTCTAGAGTCTTCTGCTAATATCCAAAAATTATGGCAAGCTAACTGAGAAGTTTGCAAGTAGGAGTAAAATCTCACACTCTTCACAGTCCCTGACACTTCATTGCAACAGTAAGAGTAGATTTGAGCCAGGCATTGTTTCTCAGCCTTGGAACTACTGACACTTTGGGTTGGACAATTTTTTGCTGCATTCTAGAATATTTAACAGTATCCCTGTACTCTACCAACTAAATGCTAATAGCACCCTGCCAATATAACAACCAAAAATGTCTCCAAACATTGCCAAATATCCCCCAGGGGGGCATTTTTAAGAAATACTGGAGAAGAGAAAGACTAGAGTTAGAGGATTCCTCTAAGAGAACATTGTAATATCTACAACAAAGGCGAGAAGTAGGAGGGTGGTAATATGGTTAATTAGAGAAAACAAATTCAAGAACAGCTTTGAGGTCTAATTAACATGTGTCATCAGTATAGTAGACAAACATGTCTAGGGAAAGCCCTGACTATTACTATCCCTTTGGTCTCTACTGTGGCATAGCAGGTAGTTACATTAGCCCTGGGGTAAGATCATAAATGTGTGCAGCTGTCTATCATGGGATAATGCAAACTGCTTTCAGTCCTTTTTTTCTGATAGAGATTGGGGAAAAAATGATCTGAGCAGATCTACAGCCACATTCCAAGTTCCAGGGGGTATAGTGATCTATTTTAGTAGAGATGCCATATCCACCACAGCAACTGCAACTCAGGTAGCCCTTTGGTTACCTTTATGATATTCTGCCAACATCTACTATCATATATTTGTTTTCAGAGCAGCTTGGCTTGTGCATTTAATGGAGATATGGTAGGTATCACAACCTTTGTATTGTCTGAGTCTTTAAAGAGAGCACTAATTATATACCAAATCGTTTTGAACTGAAATTCAATTTTTGATTCACAATCTTGGTCAGAATCAGGGTACTGGTACCTTTAGGTGCTTTCCACTTTCATGTTCGCACCATGATAACTCTCTCCACAGTTTATGGAACCAACATGAATGTTGTGCTGGCTGATAAGTATAATCATTCCAATTATGCACTCCGAGTTCAACCTGAGGTTTGGTCCATCAACCCGTTTGGCATTTGTGAAATGTGCTTGCAACCGAGACTTCATTATTACTGGGCATCCATATGCCCTAATTCTTTTTTATTTATTTATTTATTTATTTTTATTATCAACCTCTTTAAGTTCTAGGTACATGTGCATAACTGAGGTTTGTTACATAGTATAACTTGTGCCTCAATGTTGGATGTGCTGCACCCATCCACACTCATCAGCACCGTCCATGATGCATATCATTTATCAGTTTACAGGTATAAGACTCCCAATCAATCCTCCCAACTCCCCCCCTCCCCCATGATAGGCCCCAGTCGTTGTTGATGTTCCCTTTCCCGATGTGCCCAACCTGATCTCTCACTCTCGTTTGCAGTCCCAACCTAGGGAGATGATGAGAACATGCAGTGTTTGGTTTTCTGATTCCTATGTAGAGATAGGTTTGTCTAAGAAGTTGATGGTTCTTTCCTCGCTGTCTATTCTCATGCCGTACAAGGAAACTGCACTACCCCTCTCACTTTTTTATGGCGGTCATAGTATTCCATGGTGTATATGTGCACATTTTCTTAATCCAGTCTGTCACAGATGGACATTTGGGTTATTTCCCAATCTTTGCTATTGTGAATAGTGGCCTGCAATAAACATACGTGTGCATGTGTCTTTATAGCAGCATGATTTATAATCCTTGGGTATATTACCCAGTACGTGGGATGGCTGGGTCATAGGTACATCTAGTTCTAGATCCTTGAGGAATTGCCCTACCTCGTTGTCCAACAATGGTCGGTGTGAACTGAGCTAGTGAACATCCCCGACCAAACACGTGTAGCACCGTGTGCATCCTATTTCAATCGCACACTCCTCTCCCACACCTGTTGTTTCCTGATTTTGAATGATGCCATTCTAAGTGGTGTCGAGATGTATGAGATGGTATCTCATTGTGGTTTTGATTTGCATTTCTTTGATGATATGCCCTAATTCTAAAGCAAGGTATGGGGTCATGATGACATTTGGGAATCCTACGAATCAATGTCAGCTTAGCTCATGTATCCAACAATCTTAAAAAACAAACAAACAAACAAAAAAAATGAGTCCTGCCACTTCCTCATAGTCAACTTATTCTGCTAAAGGGACATAGGTCCCTTTGCAGAAAGATTGGGTTAATTGCTAAGATATGCTATGAGATAATAGGATCTTTTCCCAAAAGGACTAGTATCCCTTTCATTCAATACACTTTGAGTTTGGGAACTGGGTCAAGTCTGGAACTTAGGTAAAGAATTATAATTACTCACTATAGTGAATGAGTTTAAGTCTGTTTTCCTTGTTCCTGATATTTTCTTGTCATATAAGGCAAGAAGCAACCTTGCCTTGGGATGGCTGTAGTTTAACCATCCCAAGCTTACAGTCACTATAATCTATTAATCAAAACCACGCACTTCTGTCAGTCAAAGTTCCCCAATTGCCATTCTGTCCATTCTCCTTTTTATTGTAGTTCCTTGGTTGTCATCTGATTTCTGTTATATGGAATTCCTATTATCTGCATTGACACTAGGAGCTCAGATTTATAGCAGTCCCCTCCTAGCCTCTCAATAATGTGTGTGTTTCCTTCACTGATGTATTCCTATTGCTTTAGTGAAGAGCATATTAGCTGAGATCTGCCAAAACACATAGTCAATGGTTGTGTACTCTGCTCCAACATCATTAAACGATTATAGCATGCCAATTCTGAGACTTTGGACCTCTTCTCAACACTTTTCTAAAGAAGTCTCACAGTTCTACCTCATTACCATGAGCCACTCTTCCAAAACTTCAAAGAGGCTTGACAGAAATGGAACAAGATAGTTTCCAATTCTCTGTGTTCTGAATCCTGAGTCAAGGGAAGGTGTCCCCATTTCAACATACTTTACCCTGTTTTATATTCTTCCTTACCTGGAGTCCAGCACTTTTAATATCTATTCTCAGACATGATTTTCTAGTTCTTGTTATTTAGATCTGCAGCTTTTTTGATAAATAGTCCCTTTCATTCTGTAATAGGAATACTTCCCTACTTAGGCCATTACTTTCCTGCTAAGCCAATACTTTCCTGATAACCCTAGTTATTGGTTTAGAGGCAACAAGGAAATTCAAGTGCTGATTTAGACGAAAAAAAAGCATTATCTTGTAAAAACTTGGGCTTGAATGAAGTCATTGTGGGGTATCCAGATGTTGGGAAATCATTCTTTCCTAAGGGGGAAGGGGAAAGGAGTCATTTGGCCCATAGGGTTGAGGAGAATTTCGGGGTCCAAATATTCTCGAGGGCATCCACCCAAATATTCTTTCCCCAGGACTCAGGGCTCCACTACTTTCCTGTCAAGATTCTGATATTAGTGTATGAAATTTGCCAGCACTATGAAATCAACCTCCTTTATTAATATGCTTCTCTTACTATTAATACTTGAATCTGATTTTTACCACAATCCGTTCTCTGGCTATATGAAATAAGTGTCTCTTTAGATACCATCATGGAAGTTATGCTTTGAGTTGACAGGTGAACCGAAACTTTCATCTTCTTTCTTCGATATTTTAATGGCAATTAATAGCCAACAATACTTCAACCCTTATGATTATTGTTTCCACACAATTCAAGTACTGGAGACAGTACACGAATCACTGCATCTCCTACATTTACACAATCTTAGTTCCTTAAAATGAAAGATTTAGTAATTTTGATGTGACAGCAAGCCAGAAATTATCACCTCTCCAAAGACCACAGGGAATAGGGTACTTGTTACAACCTGGCCATCAGTGGTTTCTAAAATCTTATCCCAAGGACCTGTATGCTAAGACTACTTCTGGTACCCCTTATCTCGATCTGGATTTTGTAGCAAGCAGATTCTGAAACAAAGATTTAATAAAAGTAGTTTTTTGGGAGGTGAACCAGAAAGCACTCGTAGAAGGGTGGAAAAATGAAGTAGGAAAGGGAAGAAAGCTAAGAAAGGGTGCTGTTATGTGGAGTAGGTAGGGCTCAATCCTAGTGCAAAAGGCATGTGAGACTCAATCCTAGCAGAAACTGAGTAACAGTGTAGCACATACCTTGAGGTTATCTCATCTGACAGGCCAGTGAACTGTGATACTTTTCCACCATTGCCCATCAGTCAGTCACTGACTGAGGGCTGCTCATGGGAGAGAGGTGAATATATGTTAACTATCCAACAATACAAGCCTGCCTGGCTCACAGATGAAGAGGGATATGGACATCAGAAAAGGCCCTTAGATAAGAAGTTGTAGGTACATCCATATGAAAGATACCTGGTCATTTTGCAAAGGAATAGTGAGAACTAAGGAAATATGAACAGCCCATATTCAGTGTTTGCTACCTTTGGTCATGCTAAGGCTATAAAATATCCTCACTTCTGTAGTTAAAATGGCCAGTCCCATGTAATACTCAACACTTGCAATGTGAATCAAAGTTATCACCTTCTTCTTGGAAAGTGATCAGCATTTACTTTCTATCCTATCTCCTTTTCTCATGCTATTTTGCTGACTGCAGTTTCTGACCCTTTCAAGAGTTGGAGAATGAAAGACAGGAGAATTAGGAGAGACTGGAGAGTTCTGACTTGTCTGGAACTGTCATATGCTGGTGTCAAGTGTTCTCTAGACCTGGCCAATGTATAAAGCAAAGGCACTCTTGTGGATTCTTTGGGACCCCCGCCCCCTCATTTCCTTTGATTCAATCTTTTCTGAGTCTTCTGACTCTTTTCTCCTCTGCAGGCTCAAGAAATCCTTGGCCACAGTATCTTTGTCCTGAGGCTTATTTATGTCTCAAAGAGGCCCTATTGTGTAAGATTTAAGATCACTCCATCCTTTTTTTCCCTGGCACATAAAAAAAGACATCATCTGTTCACAGAAATCTTTCCTGATCTTTTTACCCTGCCAAACTCTGAAAATGCAGGTCACTCATGCAGCCATCTGTCCTTTCTCCCACTACTGAGGCAGGAAACCAGTCCACTTCTTGCCTTTTAGATATTCCTTTATGGGAGCTGGACATCAGACCCCCTGTATCCCTCCAACTGCAAGATACATATGTGCAACTCTTTGAATGCTCTTATTAAAGTTTCTCTTAACAGGTGTGATGGTTAATATTGAGTGGTCAACTTGATTGGATTGATGGATGCAAAGTATTGTTCCTGGTGGGTCTGTGAGGGTGTTGCCAAAGGAGATTAACATTTGACTCAGTGGACTGGGAAAGGCAGACCCACCCTCAATCAGGGATGGGCACCATCTAATCAGCTGCCAGCATGGCTACAAAAAAGCAGGCAGAAGAACGTGGAAGGACTAGACCGGCTGAGTCTTCCTGCCTTCATCTTTCTGCCGTGCTGGATGCTTCCTGCCCTCAAACATCAGACTTCAAGTTCTACAGCTTTTGGACTCTTGGACTTACACCAGTGGCTTGCCAGGGGATCTCAAGTCTTTGGTCACAAACTGAAGGCTGCACCGTTGGCTTCCCCACTTTTAAGGTTTTGATCTCAGACTGGCTTCCTTGCTTCTCAGCTAGCAGACAGCCTATTGTGAGACTTCACCCTGTGATCGTATGAGTCAATATTCCTTAATAAACTCATTTTCATATATACATCTATCTTATTAGTCCTCTCCTTCTAGAGAACCTTGACTAATACACCAGGCTTAAGGCAATGAGCAGAAATCTCTGACCTCTTTTCCAGAGCGACAGAGGAGATTTCTCCAGAATATCCTCTCAACAAACTGTCTCCAAATCTCTTTACTCAACTCTATACACCCATGATGTGTACAAAGAATTTAAGAATCATCCAATAAATATGCATTTACCTACTTTTGGAAAACACTCCATGGTTGTCTATCATATAATTCACTGTGGCTTCTGATCTCTATTGTCATCAGACCTCAGAAAAAAATGAGACAAGAAGATTCCGTTTTAAAAGCTTAGCATAGAGATTTAAAAAATCCATTCCTGGAAACTCAAAATATGGTTACATAAATAAATGTAATACCTACTCATCTTAGAAAAAACAGGGGAAAAAGAAAATATAGGAACAGTAGACAAAGAGAAAAATACGTCCCATAACTCTGGTAACCACAGGCAACCAATAATTTATCATTTTGATCTATTTCTACCCAGTTAGTCTTTATTCAATGTATATCATTCTTTATATATTATGGTAAATACTCTATTTACAAATTCTCATTGAGACTAACTCCTGGCATCTTCCATAATACTATTTTAAATATTTCAAAAACAGGATTAATAGAGATAAACTAGCCCAAAGGAGAGATATACTGCAATTTATTTCACTTTTTCCCCTATTGTTAACATTACGATTGGCTCAAAATGTTAGTAATCAGTACCATAGCACTTTTCCTCACTAACATTTTCCTCTGGGCTTAGGATCAAGCCACAGAGGCACAGTTGTTGACTTCAAGGGAAATCTCAATATTTAAAGGCCTCTCACCGGTCTAAACCCAGACCTCCTCACTGTTGTTTTATCCTAGCAGGATAAATTTTGAAAAGGCTGAAAAGGGATCAGAATAGATCAGAGGCCAAGCCTCCAGTCTAGCGGATACTTCTGAGACATTTGAAAAATTGTGGAGGAGCCCAGGGCACAAGGATGCTCACCTCTGGCAGGTAATTTCATAAGATGATTTTGGCTAAAATAATCATATTTGTTTTATAGAATTCAAGTCAGAAGTACCATTAGAGACTCAGTTCCTTAGTTTAAGAGAGTGGTAAAAACCTCAAAAGCTTATAGATCACTCAGGCCACATAAATAAATTAAATGGACTGATTGGGTCTGCAGCAAACTAGAGAGCTGGTGCCTCATTTCAGGTAAGAAACCACTGCTCATCCTCAGCTAGGCTTATCAGAGTTTACAAACAAAGGTACAGGATCCCCAGTGAAATTAGAAATTCAGATAAACAAGGGTTGTTTTTCAGAATAAGTATGTCCCAAATATTGCACCGAACACACTTGTCCTAAAACATTATTTTTTGTTTACTGAAATTGTAATTTAACTTAGTATTCTATATTTTACCTGATAACCCTAGCCTCACCCGATTGTTACCATCTGGGAGGGGAAAGCCAGGATTGCTAGATCTTCAGTTCTTTTAAGAGCTAACAGAAACCTGAAGTTTCTTGTGAAATCTCATTATTTCTAAATTCTAGCAATTAGTTTTAAATTTTTTAAAAACAAATCTAGGGGGCAGATGATAGCAGTAGGCCATCAGTTAGGGACCTCTGATATTAGATGATGATCCACAATCTGGTCTAAAACATATCTACCACCCAAAGGAACAGTTACAATGCATATTAATCATATCTTCCTCATGCCAGCGATTGTCTAAGAGCAGGTGTGGACAGAAGGAAGATGAAAAAAAAAAGCAAATATGTGGTCACAAGACTATCAAAGGAAGTTAAAGGAAGTTGGAGTTTGGGTATTTTTGGCAAAAAAAAAAAAAAAAAAAAAAAAAAAA
>NW_016813573.1:447670-466364 GCF_001698545.2 Rhinopithecus bieti | reverse complement strand
AAAAAAAAAAAAAAAAAAAAAAAGAGAGAGACTCTGAATACCACATAAAAACTCTTCCTACCTGACTATTTTGAACAGAGTTTCCCCTGTGGCTCAGAAAAGTCAAGTATGTCCATGAAATTCAAATATAATTCATTAACCATAGTCACATGAACCATTTTAAGGTAATATTAAAAAAAAACAAAAAAAAAAACAAAACTTTTTTTTTCTTTACTTAAATCCCACAAGGAAGAGCCTCCAAAGAAAAAGAAACGTAACTAGAGGTAATATTTACTAGAATAAAGTTAACTGTAGCTTCATTTTAAGCTTCTGTTTGTTAGTTAAGCATGTTTCTGTTTCTTCAATCTAAAACTGAGATATTTTTATTGAAAAAGTCTTCTATATCTCTACTAAGCAATAATTATTTACTCTGAAGGTATGCAACTCTTAACTTCCTAATTAAAATAAAATAATGGCTTCCCAATCAGTTGTGGAAAGGAGACATTTAGAGAGTTGCCATGAAGCACTTCCCAAGAAACACCATTAAAAATGATGAATACAGGTAGCTGAACATTTTGCTGCTGCTAAATTGAATTCAGTGGATAGGTGGAAGAGATTTCATTTATTTGATGCCAAGCCTAGATGCATCCATATAAATTGTCTGGCATGTGCAGTATTATAAGTCAAACAGTTTTGCTCCTGTAAAATAATTCTAGATGCAGAGTTTCCTGGATGTAATTTCCAGAGTTATATATTCATCATATAGAATTTAATTCTTATTTTTGTTAGGAATATAACCACAATGTATATGCTGTAAAAAATAGGAGTGAGATTACTATCTTTACCTTAGGTCTGAGGCTTCAGTTCTGAGCTGAATTCCCTATTTCCTAGTAAGTTAATTTTTAAATCAATGACTAAGTATAAATATATAACAGGGATGATATTAAAAATGTTCAACCTTACCTATGGCATAAATACTGACCAACCAGAATGGACACCAACTCAATCAAAATAGATATTTGTTGTTTAAAAAAGTTATATTTCTATACCAGTATACCACACTACATGCAATCCAGAGAGACGCCTTAGAATGAAGGAAAAAAGGAAAATCCGTCTGTGCCTTCAAGAACATCAGTTGTTTCCTATAACTGATGTTTATATTAGAAGGTAACCTCTCTGATTATCATTTAATTCAGTTATGATTTAATTCAATGCTCCATAGGGAAAAGGTTCAGGGAAGAAGAGAAAGGAAAAACCTAGAAAGTGAGGCTTCACAACCATTCAGTTCTCTTCTTGCCCATTGTTAGGGGCAATAAGCTAGTGTAGTTTGCAAAATAGGTGTTGGTGTTCCCCTCCTAGTAATCATGCTCCTTTCTAATGTAACTTTGAGGATTCTCTAGTCAAGAGGATGCTATTTCACCTCCTTTAGAATTTGGGCTGGCCTTGTGATTTTCTTTGACCAACAGCAAAAGTGTACCAATTCTGAGTCCCAGCCCCAAGAAGTATTCATGCTTCCAAGGTTTTACTTCAGAACTTACTTCCATCATGCGAACAAGACTGAGTTGCTTGTTGGATGATGATGGCATAAGGTCCAGTCACTGCTGTGGCTCCAGTTGAACATCCAGGTTGCTACAGATACATGAAGAAGCTCAGCCAAGATAAATCATGGCCAGATTAGCAAAGACACTCAGCTGACACTTAGACTTGCAAGATAAAATAAATGATTATTAAGTCACAAATATTTGGGATGGCTTGTTATGTAGCAATAAAAAAATAAATACAGTTGGTCTGGATAATTAGGGGAAAAAAACAAAAACCAGGGTTTTTCTTTAACAGATAAGAATGAAGTATACTAACATCCCAGGAGTGTCAGGAATGCATCAGAAATGCATCCCAATTCTGCTCAGTTTTATAGTGCTGAGATTGACAAAAATGTAGCTGTCTGAATAAAAAGGAAGAGAGGATTGAAAAGATTGCCTTTGTGCCATATTACAGAAAAAAATGGAGAAATAATTTTGCAATATATAGCCTCTATATTGTTTTTCTCATTAATGTTACAGATAAAAATAGATAGAAACCAGACTTCTAGGAATCTTATTTTCACTGCATGCCCCAATGTACTCTGTGAAAAGCTTCTAAAATTGAAATGGACCTAATAAAAACATAAATCTTAAAAGATATTTTAAAATAAATACATATCCATGGTGTCAATTTAAATGTTACTAAAGATCACTAGGGAAAGAAACTGACCTTTCTCTTCGTTGAAATGGAAATATTTGGGTCCATATGGGACTTTTGATTTAAATGTCATTGATTTGCAACAAATGATAACAAGAATTCCGGCATTGAATATTTCTAGAAATATTATTTATATATAATATTATCTATATTATTGTAATATAGATAATATTTCTAGAATGCCAAGACAGTACATAATTAGAGCTGAGAAGTTAACATTGAGGGGTAAATACTGCATAAGGTTAAGGATAATGAGAAGGTTGAACTTCAGAAAAGATCATAGTGACTGTTATTTCAGAAGAATTACAAATGAGATGGACATTACTGATTCATAATGCCCTTAATTCTGACAAGATGGTCAACTAGCAGGGGCTGCTGCCTCACTCCTCTAAAATCAGCCCTGGAGAAACCACACAAGTAAGGCAGAAACGTGTATCTGAGGAACTAACATTAAAAGAATGAAAAGTCTCTGGGAAACCAATGAAAAAAGAATAAAACAAAAGACTCCTGAACTACTGTACCTGAATGTGTGTGTCTGTACATGTGTGAGCAGGGTGTCAGGGGTGGCGAGAATAATGGGAAAAGCCTATTGGCAAAGCAGCCTTACCAACTTGAGAAAGGAGAGGATGGGGCAGTGCATTTAAATTCTGTTCTTGCTTATACCTCAAGTTATCTTGAGACAAGCATATCCTGTCACTCATAGATATCAATAGCAATAGTGGAGTCAGCAGAGAAATATCAGGCAGCTGGAAAGCCTGTGGGGTGAGGAACTAATGAAAAGAGGTTCAGGTTAATCTGTCCTCGGTCATTTACTCTACCAATGCACCTCACAGTGGAGAACCTGTAGATCAAAACCCATGGAGTTTCTTTCTTCATGATATTCCCCAACCAGATGAGCTGCCTAATATCATGGAAGCAAGCAGGAGTGGTTCTAGGGAGTTCTGTGGTATGTGGGGCAGTTGGACTCATTACCTACTAGACATTTCTTCTTGAATGCTTCATTAGTCACCTTAGTCTTCGTATGTTCAAAATAGAATTTGTCTTCTTAAAATCTGCCTTTCCTTATTTTGTTCTTTTATACGGAACTATTACCCATATAGTTTTTGAAGCCAGAAATTTGAGAGCCATCCCATATACCATTTGTTCCTAAATTGTATCACTTTTTCCTGCTAAATGTTCATCTCTCCATTTCCACTACTAGGTCCTTAGATATACAACTTTAATTTATATCATGCCATATATAACTTATATAACACTATATATAATTTTGCTGCTGGGCTATTATTGTACCTGACTCTATTATCACCAGAATGTGCTTCCTAAAACAAAAATCTGATCACATAGCAGAATAAAACCTTAAAAGTTTTCTTATCCATCATATTTCTAGTTTTTATGTTTAATCATAAACCATTCCACACAGGTAAAAATTTATGTCTTTAAATGACACGTAGAGAAAAAAAAATGCCTATGCCAGTACTTAACCATCTGTGTTCTTAAGACTATTTCCTTTATCAAAATTATGCCCTTTGAAATACTATTTGAAGATCTCCCACTGTCTCAATTTATATAATTAATCCTTCTTAATCAATGATTCTGAATTATCTAGTATGTGATATAATAATGTATTAATTTCCCTCATTTATAGCCTAGATATCCCCCCTCTCCCCATTTCAAAGGCTAGCCACATTGCCAGGAAAGAACTAAGTAAATGGTTGAGGAAGATCACTTCTCAGCTTCATCAGTGCTTTTCCTCTCACTGTCAGTGCTCACTGCTCTTTTTCCAAAAGAAATGCCAAGCCCTCTAAATGGGATGATGATTTTCTTCTCCTGAAGGCAGTGGGATAAAGCAGAACTTCACTTAGAGGTGTCAACTAGTCTCTTCAGTTTTTCTAAGACAATTAAGTGTACTGCCACAAGTGTATATGTATGTTAAATATGTGGAATAATACCCATGGCTGTTATAGGTAGAAAGGGAAATGTTCTTATTAATTTTTACTCTTCTTAGAGTCACAAAGTAAAAGCTTTTAAGGAGCTGGTTAGTTATTTTATAGAAATTTTCTGGATTTTAATCTCTCCTCTTTATCCGAGGTCTGAGGATTCCTTATCCATGAGCCTTTCTCTAGGAGTTTCTATACTCATATCTTCCCCTTCCTTTGTTAGGAAACCTCACCTCTAGCCACAGCAGAATTTTTCACAATGTTTTCATTCTACCCCAAACCCACATGTAAAGTCTATGACTTTGTGTCTGAAGTAGCAACCTGAGATTCTGAAGGCCGGTGCTTTTCAGAATGGACAGAAGCCATTACAATAATATAGGGCAGTAGGGCTTAAGAACTCTGGGTTCTGTGGTTTAATCCGAGATTGGCTCCTCCAGCCTGGAGGTTGCTTTTGATGTTTCCACTAATATGAGATAAAATCTCATTGAGTTCTTTGGCTATTGAACTCTTTAGATTAAGGACAATATCTTCCCCAAGTGAGGCACTAATTTGGGAGCTAGCACTATTAATATCAAGACACATTTCCCTTTCTGTAGAATCAATGAATCCCTACAGCAAACTTGGACACTGGACTTCTCTAGTCCTCTTTAAGTGCAAGCGATATAACATAAAACAAGAAAATATATTACCTATAATGGCTTATATTCTTGGAAGTACTCAAGATTGATCATTCTAGGAAGGATTCAATTAAATTTTTCAATTTTCCTCAATCTTTATTTTGTGAAATTTGGGGATGAGAAAAAAAGAACATAGCCAATTCTTTCCAATGCATTCATTTTGTTTCTCTTTTCTTATGTTTAGGCTGTTGTACCTACCTTATAAACTCTACTATTCCCTTAATCTGTAAAGCCCAAGATGTCAATGTCTAACTTAATGTCTGAAATATAACTCCTTAAATACATGATTAGTGAATGAATAAACTACTAAACACAGTTTAGATCTTTTGTGCAATATAGGGACTATAGTTTAATAACAATGTATTGTATTCTTGTAAACTGCTAAAAGTAGATTTTAAGTATTTTAACACAAAATGAAAAGTATGTGAAGTAATAAATGTTAATTATCCTTTTTTAGCCATTCCACAATATATACATATTTCAAAACAATACATACACAATAAATGTATACATTTTGTATCTGTCCATTGAAATATAAATTAATATTTTAAAAAGAAGCAGTTTATGGTGAGTATGAATGCTTATTGAAGGAAAAGGCTTGACTCTAATTTTGGCACATTTTAGCTGCCAAACTTTTGTTTTCCATCCAGAGAATTTGGTTGTTTTCTATTTCATGAATTACAGAATATCCAAAAAGTAGCATTTACAATTTTACAGCAAAAAAAAAAATCTTGGCACTAATGCCCCAAAAATACTACCCTACCTAAGTGAAACTCTTTAAAGATAGCATCTTTAAACATAAGTAGAAGAGGAGTGCAGGATAGCCATGCACATGCAGCTCTGATAAAAACAAATTAAAAAACATGTATGCTGGGTGGGTTTATGCAGTGGCTCCTCTAGGTCTGTATGTAGGAGCTATAGAAGAGTGCAATTGCACCTTGAGGGTTAAGATAGCCAGATGTTCAGCTCTGACCTCTTGCTTTCTTAGTGCATTCTCGGCTCATAATGATACAATGACTGAAAAGTCTCCAGGCAGTCCAAAGTTTCGTAAATCTTACTAACAGAAATTCTGATGTATTTCTGTCATACCAGCCAAGACGGTTTTATTTGTATTCATCTTCACTACTCCACAAGGATGTATAAGTACCCATTCTTGGCTAGCATTTTCCTGGGCATTGTAAAGATTTCACATAGTTTATGATCTAGGTGGCAAATAAGAGTAATGCACAAAATGATTTGGGGAAAATATTTTAAAAACACCACTAAGCACTACAAAAAGAGAGAAAAAAAAGCTATATACTCTTCAGTTTAAAGAAACAAGGAGAGAGCCAGGCAGGTATAAGCGAAATAGCATCCTCAAATAGCATCTTTAAACATAAGTAGAAGAGGAGTGCAGGATAGCCATGCACATGCAGCTCTGATGTGCTCCATCTCTCAAACCCAAAGCTTTATCTGCAACTCTATGCCTGATAATATGTACAAAAAACATGGACATTTACAAAGCATATGACAATATATGTGCCTGAACAAGAAGTGCACTAAAATAGTAAATGAAAATTACGCTAAAATAATGTCTTCAACACTATTAAGAGGTTTTTTGTTTATTTTATATTGTTTTGGCACAGTGAAAAAAAAAACAAAGTTTAAGTGAACATGTACATTATTATCATGCATTCTGATCATTGGTGTAGTTATATAGTACTACACTATACTATACTATACTTTATACATGTTGATCATATGCTTACCTTAGGGTGAATCTAATATTGTTATGTGCATCCGTCATGATATCTGGGGTTAGGTACTCATGGCCAAATAAACAGACCAAGAAGTCCAGGGAGTTCTTCATGTCATCATACAATGTTGCTGAGGTTAGAGAAATGATGAGAACCAGCAAAGTTTAAAGTTTAGAAAACAAAAGGGAAAACAGCTGTAAAATATGGGATTCAAATAGACAAATTTGTCTAAGGAGGAAAACAGATATTGTACAAATTTATTTCCTGTTTCTTCCTGTCAATGATGTAACTCGCTGAAGTCAGACATTAAGGCCAGATGGTTCAGTCAAAAGGAGACCTGTAGCCAGAGACCTTTTCTTAACAAATTTCAGTAAAAATCTACTAACTTTTATTATTGTTTCCATGTTCATCATGTGCATGACTTTCAATTCCTGCCTTAAAAAAAATTTAAAAGGCTTACTCAAGTGTTCATATCCAACCAGTTTCAAACATTGTTATTATAAAAGACTATCAGAATGAAATCCCAGCAGTGAGACCTGTCCTTAGCAGCATTTACAGAGAAACTGATTGTGTAATTAGAATTGCAATGTGCATAGCACATTACTTAATCTAATATTATAGGGGGTTAAAACTACAGCAACCTATCTGACAACAAATGGTTAAAAATAAAAATGATAATCATTAGACTCAAGGAGTTTGAAAGAAATAAACAAAAAGACATGAAGTAGAAAAGAATAATAGAAAATTAACAAAGCCTAAAGATCTTTGAAAAGATGAATATGTTAGATCTCTGACAAGATGAGACAAGTAAAAAGAGAAATAATCAAATAAATAATATCAGACAGAAGAATGGAAAAACTCATAGAAGCAGAGAGTAGAATGGTGGTTGCTAGGGGCTCAGAGAAGTGAGGAATGGAGTGATGTTTGCCAAGGGTATAAAAATGGTGATGATGACTGTAGAGGTGATAAATATGTCAGTTACTTGGAATGTGGTCATTATTTCACGGTGCATATCAAACATTAAGATATACAACTTATATATATATATTTTATCATCACAAATTTAAAGAGTAACAAAGTAAAAAATTTTAAAAGACTAAAAGATGAATAAATAACCACAGATACAACAGAGATGGAAAAGTGTATTGAAATAAAATTATAAATAGCTATTTAAATGCAAATTAGGAAATTTGGATTAAATTGATTGATTTTAGCAAAATGCCATGTCAAAATTGGCTCAAGAAGAAATAGAATTTAAATATATCAATACTTTTTAACATATGAAAGTATTCAAAAGCCTAGTTTTTGACCATTTACCAGTGAGTTCTATACCCATGCTATCATTCAAATAGCTAATAATTAACTTGATCTGATGTTGGTAATTTCAACCTGTTTTATGGTGAAACATATGAACTGCATCTCATATATGCATCAAATAAATGTAAGTAGTCCTCAGTTTATGCAGTAGTGTGATAACAATTATAATGAAAGTTATTAAATATTAAGTATATAATAAAAATAAATGTGCATCTTGCTTCTTGTTAATATGGTAAATAAGATCTATAAGTAACTCTGATATCTATCATAATTTTAAAAAGGTGATGAGCACCAATGTTATTTTGAACTATATCTCAAAATTTTATTGTTAAAGAAGTAACAGATACTGTTAATATTACTGTGGTTTCTTGACTATAATTAGGGAAATTGCTATAATTCAGTTTCAAGTTAGTGGAAATAAATAAGTGCTCTTATCTGATTCAGATTTTTGGACACCCTAATTCTATCCATGGAAACCTTTGTTCATACACCCCATGTCAAAAATTTCAAAAGGTAAATTACTTAACCTTTTGTACTTTAACTTTCTTATCTGTTAAATGGTAAAATGGGAATAATAATAGTACCTACAATAGTATATTGTTGAAAGAAACAAATTTATATATATATATACACACACACCCAGTAGGAGAAAGATGCATATAAATATTTGCTGTGGTTGTTATTGATGTTATGATTCATTCAACGGATAGCCAATTCCTATCTAATAAAAATTGTTCCAGAATATAGTGAAAGATAAACAATGCCAAGCTGATTTAATGAGGCTGTGCAATTATCCAAAACCAGATAAAGACAACACACAAAAGCAATTTTAGGGCTATTTCACTAAATACAGATGGAAGAATTCTAAACTAAATGTATTTAGAAACAACAAATCATGCTTAGTTTGTGAACCAACATCAGATTTATTAATGATATTCAGCACATTAATAGACTCAAAGATAAAAATTATGTCATTACCTCAATAGACACACAAAAAAGCAATTGTCTAAGTTCAACACTTATTTAGGACAAAAAATCAGCAAACTAGGAAAAAAAGAGAATCTCCTCAATTTGAAAAATACTATAATTCCAAGAAGTACAGTGAAATGTATATTTAAGAAAATATATACGAAAGCCCTCTGCAATTAAAAATTAGCAAGGGTTCCATTATCACCTGTATTATTTATCAGAGTTTGAAATGTATATTAAAATAAATAAGATGTATACCGACTTCACATACATAGAAAATCAGCAGAATAAATAGAAACACCATTAGTAAAATAAGAAATTTTGCATGTTTGTTGAAACCAAAATAAACATTAAAAAATGAATTGAATCCCTCTACATTAAAAATGACCAGTTACAAAATATAATAAAAAACACAACTAGCATTTTATTAGTAGTAACAGAAACTAAGAATTGTAATAGTAACAATCACTAAAAGTATCTAGTGATCATCTCATGTAAAAAATACTAAAATCTTTCTAAAGGGTATAAAAGAAGGACAATGGAAAGAATCTGTGGTGTTGGATAAAATAACTATTATAAAATTGAATTTTCCCCAAATTAATTAATACAACTACTCCAGTCATAATTCTAATTGTCTTATAAAATAATTTAATAGGTTTATTCTAAATTTTCTATGGAAGTATAAACATTCATGAATATCCAAGGATAAATTCTGAAAAAAGGTAGGAAAAAAGGGACTAGATATGACACAAACTGAAACAGTAGTATTAAAACCATATAGGACAAACAAAAGACTAGATCAATAAATCACTGGAACCAAATATAAAGCCTTGAACAGACCTACGTATGTATGGGTATTTAGTATTGGATGAAAGTATTCCTACAAATCAATAGAGTGAATATAGACTATTTTATAATTATATTGGGCAAATTGGAATATTATATCAAGAAAAGTAAAACTGAACTCATAATATCATTTACAATGGTGAACGCTGGTTAAAAACCTTAATGTAAAATACACACACATAAAACCCCTGAAATTTATAGAAGAAATGGTTTTCTTAAACAAAACTACAAAAGTATAAATCAAAAGATAACATTTTGATGAATCTGATTAATAATTTGAACCCAATAAACAGGCTAATGACACATGGGAGAGTGTATTTGCATTGAGAGAAATGGCAAGGGATCTCCGTTTTCTTGTAAGAAAGGCCATGAGAAGTAAATACCACTGCTGCAATAACCAGGAATAATAAAAATAAATTTTAAAAAATATTTGGAAAAAATCGGATTGCTGCAGAAGCAACAAAGAAAATGCTTTTCTCAAATTAGCTCATTTTCTTCCTTAAAGCATTTGTGAATCTGGATATAGACTGAGGACAGAGCGGCTTTATTAGAAAAAAAAAAATTCACCGAAGCTTTTGACATTACTTGGCTAAGATGATATATTAGAATCGAGAAGAACCCCAGATATATGTCTGTTTCCCCCACAGGGTATTGGCAGGGGTCTGGGATGTTAAAGGAGACTAGGAACCTGGACCAGAAACTTCTAAAAGAGATCATTACATCTTTCAGTTTTGTGGTAATTAGGAGATAATACCTATTAAAGAGGGAGGCCCTGTTTTCAACACGGAGTCAATATCCTCTAGATATTTGCAGACTTTGATGCTATATGGAGTAGGAGGTTAACAGGCTGATTTCAAAACCTGTAAGCAAAATAATTGAATCTTGCAGTCTTTCAGGACTGTAGAGGCAGAGTCTTACCAGTCTCTTGGTGCTTTCTACAAACCAGAGATAATGCTGAGTTTCTCTAAATTACAACCCAGCTCTGCCTCATCTAAAGCACTTTTTGAATTAAGGTAACTAGCCCCTTATCCTGTCTGGCTAACAGATAGAATGAAGAGAAAGAAAGAAAGATAAACAGAAAGAAAAAAAGACAAATGGAGAAGGTGACAAGATGATAATAGCTATCTGGAAAGATAGCAGCAGCAATTATGTCAAATTTTTAAATATTTCAATGTCTCCTCATAAAAACAGAGTAACTAGGCCAAGTGCAGTGGCTCACACTTGTAATCCCAGCACTTCGGGAGGCTGAGGCAAGTGAATCACCTGAGGTCAGGAGTTCGAGATCAGCCTGACCAACATAGTGAAACCCTGTCTATACTAAAAATACAAAAATTAGCCAGGCGTGCAGGCGTGTGACTGTAGTCCCAGCTACTTGGGAGGCTGAGACAGGAGAATTGCTAGAACCCGGGAGGCGGAGTTTGCAGTGAACCAAGATCGCGCCACTGCACTCCAGCCTGGGTGACAGAGCAAGACTCTGTTTCAAAACAACAACAACAACAACAACAACAACAACAACAACAACAACATACCAAAACAAAACAAAAAAACAGAGTAACTAGATAAGCCCTCTTTCCTCTGGAAGGAAGAAACACCATCCAAAGTCTCTGATGTTCTTTTACATACAATGTTAAGTATGCAATAAAAATTTACTAGAAATGGAAAGTGACTAAACAATGGGACCCCTAAACAAGAGAAAAATTCAACAATAGAAGCAGATCCGGGTGGTCCAAAAATTGGAGTATTGGATTATCACTGTAGAACTGAACTACCAGGGAATTGGGAAAAAAATCCTGGTTTCCATCTCTGCTAATTTATAAGAAAATGTGGTGGAATCATTCCCTGGAATATTGTGTACATAATTTAGAAGCAACAGAACCATATACCATTGCAATTTGAATAGATAATAACAGAATGCTGAGTGACAAAATTAAGAAACACTGTGCATACGTACACAAAACATTGTGGGGTTTGCTTGTTTTTTGAGATGGAGTCTCGCTCTGTCGCCAGGCTGGAGTGCAGTGGCGCCATCTTGGCTAACCACAACCTCCGACTCCCTGGTTCAAGCGATTCTCCTGCCTCAACCTCCCGAGTAGATGGGATTACAGGCATGTGCCACCACGTCCAGCTAATTTTTGTAGTTTTAGTAGAGATGGAGTTTCCCCATGTTGGCCAGGCTGGTCTTGATCTCCTGACCTCATGATCCGCCCATCTCGGCCTCCCAAAGTGCTGGGATTACAGGTGTGAACCACTGTGCCAGCTTAGAGGATTTTTTAAAGATAATTTTGGTCCCATGAGCAAAATCCTTTTGTCTTTTGTTCTAAACATAGATATTCTAGAAGACTTTTTAAAGAGAATTTTGGTCTCACAAGCAATCACAGGAATGAAAATTTTAAAATTAATACTGTAAGTTTTATCCCCTAGTTTTGGCAAAAATTTGAAAGTTGAATAATATCTCTTGGTAAGGATATCAAGTAATGGACACGTTTGAAATGCTGATAGGAGTATAAATTGGGAGAATCATGCTGGACAACTATTAATTGACCATTGCATAAAGCAAACCCAATAGTTTCATTTTTAAGTACTTCCATTAAATTCTTATGCGTTTGCACAAGAGGACAAGTATGAGAATATCAGTCACAGCATTGTTTGTCATGGTGCAGTAGGGGAATTGACAAAGAAAATCTCATATGTTCGTTTGAAGGAATACTAAACATTGTAAAAGAGAATGAGATCTCAAACACTAATGTTTAAATTAATAAAGCAAAATACAGAACCATATGTATCATATGCCAATTATATAAAATTTAAAATGCTCATGTACAGCAGCACTTTACATTATCTAATTGTACTTTTACAACTAAAAATATTGAAAACGATGGATTTTCCTGGGAAGAAAGGAAAGGGAAATAAGACAAAAAAAAATGTAAATTAAAAATGAGACATTGGCTACATCTACAATGCTTCATTTTGAAAGGAAAGAAAAAAAAGAGTAGTGGAGAAGGTGACAATAGCTATCTGGAAAGATGGCAGCAGCAATTATGGCAAGTTTTGGAATCTTCCTATACCTTCTCATAAAAACCAGATAGTTTTTATGTAACTATCTAGTTACATAGTTACCCTGTAACTATCTAGAATGGAATGGAAATTATAAAGGGGCTTCTGGGGTCCCAAGCAGTTCTATTTCTGGATCTAGGTGGTGTTTGGTAGTAATTTCAAAAATTGATAATAGCAGCTGTGTATAGATAAGTAGAATACACGTACTTGTTATATTATTTGTACTTTGCTGTTGCATTGAAATTCCTCCAAAAATATAATAAAATATGTGGGTGGATCAACATCAAGATATTAAAAAGCTGGTATATATATTTTCCTCAAAGCCCAAAGTTATAAGCCATAAAATTCACTTATTATTAATTTCTCTAAGCCCAGATTCAACAATAGGCTCTGAGTTTGTTTGATTGCCATGTTCTACTTGATCATAAATAATATACATGGGATACTATATTTAGAAATATTGCTTACTCAAAATTCTGGAAGTTCTCAGTAAATTTTATACTAAATTAGGAATGTTTTATCATTCAGGGATAAAATGGGCAGACAGATTATACTATGCAGAGATTTTTATAATAATAGTATGCATTTTATGATAATCTATCCAAATATTCCATCTATGCCCCAATAATGATAATAAAACTTACACTATATAAATTCATTATTATTTATAGTTTAAAAATTAATTTTTTACCCATTATTAGTTGATTTTCTCAACACATCTAAGAATTCAGATGCATTAACCCTATTTTTAATTTAATTTAATTTAATTCAATTTAATTAATCTATTTGAGACAGGTTCTTGCTCTGTCACCCAGGCTGGAGTGTAGTGGTGTGATCACAGTTCACTGCCGCCTCGATATGCCTGTGCTCAAGCAATCCTTCCACCTCAGCCTCCCAAGTAGCTGGGACTACAGGCACAAGCCACCATGCCCACCTAATTTAAAGAGGATTTTTAAAAGACAAGGTCTTGCTATGTTGCCCAGACTGAACTTCAACTCCTAGGGTCCAGTGACCCTCCCACCTGGGCCTCTGAAAGTGCTGGGATTACAGACAAGAGCCACCATGCTGGGACAATACCAATTGATTTTTACTCTCTAACCTAAAAAGGTTAATTAACATGCCCAATATTACATGAAAATTCGTGGAAGAAATAAAATTCCAACTTAAGTATTATTTTTCTTTAAGTCTGGTGTTTTGCCATTAATCTTAAAGTATTGATTTTTTTCTGGATTTGCTGCCTAGTCCATTGTAATTGGCAACTGAACTCATGGGTTTAACCTCATTAACTTAATTTTCTACTGTGTTAATTAAATTAGGACAAGCATGATTAGACATTGAATTTTACCTGAAAAACTTAAGGGATCCTCAAAAATATTTTATTTTGCTTTCAAACTCATTAAAGAGCACTAGGCAACCAAAGTAGATATACGCAATAAGAGGAATGAAAAGCTTACTTTGTCATCTGCTAACAACTCTCACAAAGCCAAGCCCAAAGTAATTTCATAGACAAAGATTTGCTTAGAAACCCTAGGGTTATAGGTTAGTTGCAATTAGGATATTAATAAGAACATTGACATAAGTAATAAAAATTCTATTTGGCCAAGGATAGAATGTTTGAGAGTTTCAGATCTGAGTACTTTGCCATGCAACCTATTGCCACGCAATATTAAGGTGCTTAATATTGACCTACTGGCTCCAAACTTACGTAAAGGAGTTTGTAATATTGGTTTAACACAGCTATCCTTGTTGATTTTTTATTCTATGTCAGAAGTAAAAGCAAACGTGCTAAAAGAGAATATGGGCATAAATTATGAAACTTCAACCATGCAAGCCCTCCTAATTTTAATTGCCCTATTTAAAAAATATATCAATCAGCTAAAAACTATTTCTTGGGTGGCTACAAAACCTATTACTGAATTGTTTCTACAATGATTTACAAAGCAAACATCCTGAGTATCTATTGATTTCTCACAAGAAACTCTGGGAAACATATCAATTCAACAAATCAATTTAAAATATAGTTATTGATCTGCTAATAGTGCCAAACACTGAAATATCTTTTACATATACAAAAATAAGTATGACTCGAGGCTTTTTGCCCTCAAAGAGGTATCAATCTAGGAAGAAGAAAATACAGATAATTAAATAATATAAAGTAAGTACATTCCTATCTGTGATCATAAATTTATAATCTTTCCTTTATATCTTCATGCAGCCCACAGTCCTAAAAGAATTCAAGCTCTCTAAAGATGCAGATGAGGAAATAATTAGTTCTACACTGTAGTAAGGGAAGTTAGAGAAAATGTTTTAGAAATTAAAATTTTCAGTTGTCTCCTTCTGAATTTCATGTGAGCTTCCACAACTTAAAACCCTTCTGGCAACTGAAAATATTTGCTGTTCGTTAAGACAAATTATTTTATTCAGTTTTTCTTATCCATTGAATCACTTAGAGTTTTTAGATTGCAAGTAATAGAAATTCACTTAAATTAGGTCACATAAAATACATTAACTAGAAGAGATGTGATGATCAAACATAAAGAAATCAGAAGGACAGATCTTAGAAGAGAAACCAAAAAGGTTCTGGAGAACTCCTCCAGGATCTACATCACAGAAAGTGATGAATAGTTTCTTCAAAATGCTGTTATCAGGAAAAAAACAAATGGAGTTCCAATCCTATGTTGAAAGGATGACATAAAATATATATGCAAAATAGACATGTCATAAAGATATAATTTAACAAATTATTATGAAGCAAACACCATATAACAGCTGCTCAGATAAACGGAACATTTATCAGTACTATGTAAGCCTTTAATGTGTCCTTTCCTAATTAGAATCCATTCATTTATGACTTCGTGAAAATAATTTTCTTGCTGCTCTTAAACTTATGTAAAGTTCAAAAACAAGCCAACTATTGCCTATTTTTCCTCGCTATAATCAAAATCAAATTTTAGACAAGAAATAAGAGAAGAAATGAATAGAGAGAGAGAGAGAGAGAGAGAGAGAATGCAGAGAGGAGGGAAGAAAAAGAGATTGACTCCGGTATTCAGGTTGATCAAGCTTGGAAAACATCCTCAGACTTGACTGACAATGATAATGAATAGATCAACAGAGAAATATTACTTTAAGCAATACATGATGTCAATAACTGCAGAAATGTGAACTCACGCTAGTCAGGAAAAATTGACAAAATATCTGCTGTATCCATGAATTTTCCATTAGTGCCAAAACAGCAGAAGTTCATATATAGTAAAAGATTTTCAGATGTCAGGAAACTGTCCAATTTAGGATCGTGTATCTTGACTCAATCAAAAATCAACATCTTGACTTTGACTTCTTCATGTTCTTTATATTGCAGAGTTCATTTAAGACCTCAGTCAAATGCTTCCGCTTCCAAGAAGCCATCTAAAGCCCTTGCAACTCCTCTCTAGACTAAAAGTTAGTATTTACCAGTCAGTATTACATTCTCTTTATACTACCTTTTTTTTTTTTTTTTTTTTTGAATTTTATTGCATTTTGTTTCCCATGGGAAGCCCACTGACAATTGCAAAGAAGGCCATGAATTTCCACTTACTTTTTCTGAAAAACCAATCCATGGCAGATTCAACTTCTGCCCACTCAGGCACAGGATTGAATAAAACCTTATCCACCACCCACCCTTCAGCAAAAGCTAAAAAGGGGGAGTTGTGGCAATCGCTTAAAAAACAAATCAATGTAGAAGAATTCCCAGTTGGTCAGTAATCTGATTTGCTTTTTTTGCACTTGGAGGGCACTCCCTACCTCCTCACCCCTCCCAACCATCACCATCTCCTTCAAAGGAGACACACAGAAAGTGCCTTTCAAAAAGAAAACCTATTCTGTCCAGTGCCATAGGCTTAGGTGTATCTGCCAATTCCAGCCAAAGGGATGGCCATCTGTCAATTTAGAAAGGTTGAGAGCTGTGATGTCACTCCAGCATCATGGTCAGCTCCATGCCAGTACAACAGCCTCAAAGGTTAAAATACAGATAACACACAAGCACATACACATTTATGGATGTTAAATACCAGAACGTAAATCCACTTTAGAGATTTATCGAATGAGGAAAAGGGGTTGGTGGTAGGGCTGTATGTTTTGGGCACTGGTGCCTGTTGTACTCAGAATTAACACTGCTTAACTAACATCATGCTGGGGAAAAGAGGGAGATAGAGTGGAAAGAGAGGAAGTAAATGTAACAAAGGAAAACAGCTTGCCTGAAATTATGTGATTTTTTTTTTTCCTCTCTTGACTGAATAAGGCATTTTGAATTGGAAAAACGTCTTTCCTTCACACTCTTCCAAATAATCAGAGGGAATATAAAAGCTGATTCAGAATACAAATAAAACCTGTTTCATCTCCCCCACACCTCCAAAAAAATATTATTCATACCCCAAGCCCAAAAATTACAAGGCAGGCAATTGATTTCCTAATTAGGAGGCAAACCATGTCCACCTGGGGGATGAGGCAGTTGTGCCAAGGGTCCCTTCTGAAAGCTCCAGCTCTGATCCTGCCCCTTTCAGGCCTCAAAAGGTAAGCATCCATCTTCGGTGAAGTTGTAAGTCTCTCTGGAGTGCCTGCCAGCCACTGCCTCCTGGGCAGTGGGAGGTCAGGGCCCTCCTGGCTTTCCTATGCATCCCCTGCCAGGTGTCTAGACTGTTCCATCCACATGCAGCATTAACTTCATTCAGTTGGTAGAAGTGGGCACCAACGGGAGACAGCACCTTCTGCATTAGTCAGGCCAGACAGGCCACAGAGGGAAACCAGAGGCCAGAAAAGTGATTTTAAAAGGAATAGAAAAGGCAGTCACCTAATTTTTGAGAAAACTTAATTTCAATTTTTGTCACCTGTTATAAGACTTCTACATTCCAGAATTTTGATAGTAATTTGTTAAAAGATGATATATTAGGTAGCACATTGTTATGTTAATAGGCTCTAATGAATCACATTCCTCAGTATTCACATTGTTGGTGCTTCCCTCCCACATGTTCTTGGTTATGTGACTTACTTAGGAGAATGAGAAAAACATGTACACGGTGGGCCTTGTCCTCAAGGAGTATTGCTGCCACCATTCTAGACTTCCAGAGGATCAAAGACCACATGGAAAGGAAAGCAGCCATCAGAAATGTCCCAGTCAAGCTGAGCTCGCAACAGACCATCTAGCTGAATGAATCTGCATGAGAGAGCCCAGGATAACATTGCGGGGCCACCCACCTAACTCAAGGAATTGCAATAAATAGTGTTTTGTTGTTGTTGTTCTTGTTGTTGCTTTAGGTCAGCAATAGATAATTGATCTGTAAAATTGAACCAGAATTGGACGGTTGCCAAAACACTCTCCTAAAATTTGTGCTATTGGTTTTGAGACCGGACAGTGAGTAGTCACTGGAGGAGTTGAGAGGAACCTGCTATTAGAGGCTAGAAAGATGTTTTGTAGTATTGAAGCAATGACAAACTGTTTTCTGCAGTCTTTGGAGATGTAGAATATGCCTAATGGTTCAGTAATGTGAATCTAGCTAAGGAGAATTCTAGGCAGAGTTAAAAATGTCAATTTTCTTCTTTGACTGTATATGATAAAGAGAAAGAGGAGCTAAAAGGGGGATTTTACTTTATAAGGGAATGTAAAGAATATATAAAGAAGCTAAGAGTTGCTTGGTTGAAAATCAAAACATTTCACATAATCTCCAGACAGCAAAGAATTCTCATAAAAGAAATGCTTTTAAAATAATTATCAAATCAGTATTGTAGCTGTAAGACCCTTTGTTAAGACCTCAAGACAATTGAAGGAGGTGCCTAGTAGACCCTTTTATCTAGAAAAAAAAGACTCTTTAGAATCTTATAAGCTTTGTCCCACAGCAGCCATACATAGAGTTTAAAGGAAAGAAAGAGGTCTGCCTTAAAAATAATTGTAAATGTGGCTTTGGGGGGC
>NW_016813573.1:436577-445742 GCF_001698545.2 Rhinopithecus bieti | reverse complement strand
AAAAAAAAAAAAAAAAAAAAAAAAAGACATCTCATAGGCCAGAACTGAATTTTCAGAGATAAAAGCCAAGAATCACAGAGGACTATGCGTTAGAGAATGACTCCCAGCTTCCAGGAATAGAACTAGGCCCTAATCAAGGAACATTCTCTGCTTTCAGTGTGGCTTGTGCCTGTCTGGCATTTAGAGTTGCTGTGATCCAGTGATTGCCATGTTCTTCTCTTCCTTTCTTTTTTTGAATGGGAGTGTCTATTGCTGTCACTGCTCCCTGATTCATTGTTTTGTGTTAAGTATGTGAGGGACAAATAGCTTGTTTTTGTAAGTCATGTGAATTTATATCAAAAGAACTCCACCCAAAATACCTCATCCATATCCAAACCTGATTCTGTTTATTAGATCATAAACTCCCTAATTGATGCTATGACTGGATGAAGCCATTGGTGTTTCAGAGGTGATGAGTGTGTTTTGTGTATGAAAAAGACATGAATCACTAGAGCCAGAAGCTGGACTGTGGAAGATTGCTACCAAAATGGAATCCAGTGAATCACACCTTCCTGTAACTACATGCTTGTGATATCTCCTCCCTCATGGAATTTGCTTTTGCCAATGGAACATCAAGCATTTACATATTGGGGCTTGCACTCTTGAAACACTGCAGCCCTATGTGAGGAAGCCTGGTCTAACCACCTGGAGGACGAAAGACCACATTTGGAAAGACACAAAGCCATCTCAGTTTTCTCAGCTGAAGTTAGCTCCCAACAAATTTTTTAGATGGGTACAGCTGTTCAAGTAAGCCCAGGTAAATATAGCAAAAGAACTACCCAGTTACAAGTTAGGGACCAGTATCAAAGCTTCCTGGAGCCTTTATCATGCCTAACTAATGCTGAGAAATAGTAAACATTCAATTATTGCTGGCTAATTGATTAACCCTTTCATATGATTGTTTTTCTTTTAGGGATACTTTAGTTTTCAATAATTTATACATCTATAAATAAATACAATACCAAAATGATCTTTAGAGAGTAGGAGTTCTGATACTTATTCTTAGCTCTCTGGTACCACCAAAATAGGTATTTAATTTTGAATATTAGTTTTTTACCTTCCACTTTTTAAGCATGTTATAATGTACAAGTAGAAGAGATTTGTCGAGAATTTTATAGCCTAAATCAAGTTTCAAATCACTGACCCGTACACATTCTTGTTTAACATTTGGGATTTAATTTAAAAGTCTGGATTTATCCTGAATAATGCTTTGATAGAAGTAGGAGGGCAAGAAAAGGAGGATGAGAGAAGCTCATGTCAAAATGTCACAGATTCCTACTATTATTACCATGTTTCAGTAGTTTTTCTCAAATGAATGCTTCCAATTTGTTATATTTCTTTAATCAATTTCCAGAGATCAGAAATTGATGTTTTTGACAGTTTTGTCTGGTTTTATCATTGCATTACGTGGAGGGAATTTGCTAAGCTCCTCACTGAACCATTCTGAAAGTCCTATTTCCCCATTGCTTCTGTTTGAAGAGCTCTTATTTATTATCTTCTTACTATTTTCCAGGTAATCTGTCAATAATAATGTATATAGATATATTTATATTACAGTGTACATTATTATTCATTACCAATTTCTTTCTTCTTCATCTTATTCTATCTTTAGGATTCTGTTCTGGTTCATTTTATTGGTTTGTTTATGTAATTATTCCTTAAGTATTTTCTTCAGATAACATGTATGAGTTATACACTCTATATTCACAGTCTTAGTAACAAAAAGAACTTTGGCACACATGGGCATATTATTCACTAGGGAACTTTCACTTCTGTGGGTGATCTGAGATAGAGGCTATGAATCCCATGCAAATGAGCACATGAGCTTGCCCTGGGTCTCTTAAAAATCATGAGCAAGGAAAATGTTACCCCAAACCTGAAAAGAATCCTGGAAAACTGCTTACTGAGCCTGAGACATATTAGGAAGCAAATCAAGTGATGTGTAAAGACATAATTCCTTTCAAGGGATCAGGACTTCAAGTCTACCAGCTTATGGGGAAAAACCTAAACTCATGTGTTGTGCATGAAGAAAAGCCTTGATCAATAAACTCACATAAGCTTGACATAAAAACTGGACTAAAGCTGAATAAAAGGTTGTGGCTCAATTAAAAGTATGCCCATTTTAACTAGAGGGGAGAGTTTCATTATCCACAGCATTCAAAGACTTAAATGAAGAAAATGATCAAGGAAGATGAATTCATAAAAAAATTATAAAACATATGAGAAAGCATAATACTAACCATGTAGCCTTGGATTTTATAAAATAAACATTTGCATCCAAATGACTATAGCAAATAGAACAATCTGAAAGGGTATCAAAAATAAATACATTTCATGTCTACAACAATTATATGAAGATATTCACACAATAAAACAATAATAGAAAAATTTTGAAACAAGAGCCAGATGTGAAAAGTATACAAAAAATGCTTAATACAAAATATAGTCATTGAAATAAAAATTGTTCAACATTGATCAAGTGTGGATGAAATATTGCTAAAAAAAGAATTAATGAATGAAATAGTTTAGGAAATCTTTCAGACATAGGAAGATAAAATGGAAGAAAATGTGAAAAAAAAATCATGAAGAATATGCATCACCATCTTGGATTTCTCTCTGAAACTCCAAACTTGTATATTCAACTGTCAGCTCATCTATTTATACTTGGATATCTAAGACATTTCAAATCAAGCATGGCTAAAACTGAACTCCTAATTCTCCCATCAAAAACTATTTTATTCAGTCTTTCCCATCTCAGTTAATGCCATCTCTATCCTTCCAGTTAATTAGGCCAGTTACCGTGGTGTAAGCTTGATGTCTCCTTATTTTCCTATGTTAAATTCAATGTATCATCAATTTGTCAACTCTAGTTTCAAAATATATTCAATATCTGACCACTTCTCACCATCTCCACTACTACCTCCCCGGTCTGAGTCACTATCATCTTTCACCTGGATTATCTGTTGAAAGTCTGTTATCTGGTCTTCCTGTACTGCCCTTTCTGCACTGTAGTCTGTTCTCAACACAGAAGCTAAAGTGCTATCTTTGTAGTATAATATGACTTACATCTAGTCTGTACTTAAAACTTGATAATTTCATTTCATTAGAGTAAAAACCAAAGTCCTTCAAGTATCTACATAATCTGCCATCTGCACACATATTATCACCTCTCTATCTCCATCTCTTTGTTTCTCCCCTTCCCCATCACTCACTCTGCTCTAGATACAGTGGGATTCTTGCTGTTCTCTGATTATGTCAGGCATGGTTTACCCTTGTGACTACATCTTAAGCTGTTACTTCTTTCTAGAACATCCCTTCTCCAAATAGCCATGGCTAATTTCCTCATCAAGTTAACTGCTCCAGAATCAACTTGCCAGTGAGGCTTAGTTGACTATTCTATTTAAAATTCACCCCATTGCTAATCTCAAGCACAATTGCTAATAATTAAATATTTAATATCAGCGACTATTATATTTTATATAAAACTTATTGATGAAATGGAATGATAGACAACAGCAACATGACAGAATATTAAATTGAAAAAGTTACTTTATTTCAATTAATTATGTGAGTTATTTGGAACACATATAACACTACATTATATTGTTTGTAGAAAATCAAGGATAGCAAAAGGCTTTATGAACTTACTCTGGGTACAGAAACCTGAGCCAAACTGATTTAGATGCAGAATTCATGGGGCACAGAAGGGAGTGAGGACAATGAGCCTGGTCATCCACAGGAGTTATAAACTCAAACGCCAGCAGGAACCAGACTCACAACCTAAATGTGCATGCTAGCCTGTGGTAAAGAAGAAAGTATGTAACCAGTAAAGAAAATCAAACACATGACCTGTGAGTTACACTTCCTTGCGGAACATGATTCTTGACTTACTTCCATTAGAAAATCAACTGACCTACTGTTTCTTTGTTTCGGATGTAGTTTTATTATTTGGTAAGATAGTTTTGGAGAGGGAGAGCACTTAGATATCCTTTTAATACAAAAGAATTAGTGGTCCTGCTTCTGTGCTTAATGTTTTAACTGAAAGAGTCACTTTTAAATTTAGAGTCTACACTTGTATTCTAAAAACAAACTGAATGCTTAGACTTAATCAGGCATTGCATTTGTGATTCCAAGTCTTTGTGGGCTTCAACTGTGATCTTGCTTATGTGCAACCCAGACCCTTTCAGGAAAAGATTCTTGGAAGTGACATAGAATTCTTGCCATATGGTTTGCACATGCATTTTCTGCATGCATGGTTAATTCAAGGGCATGAGAAAACATACGCAAATGCTATTGGGCATGGAAATTTAGACATTTCTTTGAAATGTTGACCTTTAAATGTTTACCACCTGTAGTAGACAGGATATGATAACATCTCCCAAAACTACAAATCTTCATTGTAAATATGACTAGAAATGATTATCCTCTAAAAAGAGGAAGAATTTTCATCCTCTGTTCACGAGAGGTTATTTCTAGTAGACCACTTTGGAATGAGAGTATTTGTTCATCCCAATGTTGTTGTTGTTGTTTGATAGTTGACTTAAATCACCATTAGAAATAAAATGTTCATCATCCTACAACCATCAAAGATAAACTATAAACAGATAACAAAATGTTCAAGACAAAGTTTTGTGCCGCAAAGATTAAATAGATGCTGTTAATTCTTAGTTTTCTGCACTAAGGTTATGAACAATAAAAAAATACATATTATTCTGATTTTATAAATATAATGCTTTGTTATGCATTTAATCTGAAACAGCACCATCTAAGGAAATCATCTAGCTGTGGAGATTAAAAAAATCTGTGACACTACAGCTATGAATTTAGGAATTATTATTTTAATTAAAATTAGCTGAACCAGGTGGGATAAATCACTTTTTTCTCTGAGCCTCTGTTTATACATCTGTGAAATTGGCTTAACAATGCCAACCTTAGAGGTTGTTATAAGTATCAAATGAGATAATGTAAATCAACAGGTTTTAAAATTATGAAGTATCATCTATTGTCTGGTTTAAAGTGGAGGTAGATCAACTCGGGGCTGAATCTGATCCTTCCACTTTATGCGGTATGACCGTGAATAATTTATGCAGTAATTCTGGTGGTGGTGGGAGTGGGGTTGTTTCTACAGTATATTACAATCCTATCTCCCACTTCCCAGAGTGTTTTCTATTCTGTACACTAGATGATTGCTTAACGGTAACTAAGGAGTATGATGGACAATAGCACGCTGTTTAACTGAATTGGCAAATGTCTATGGTTAATCAGATTATCCATATGCCAATAATAATAACTAAAATTAGCTTATATTTTCTGAGGAGTTATTCTGTACAAAGAATCTCAGAAGTATACAATATAGATCATATGATTTTCACAATATTTTCACAACCCTTATGAAGTACATAACACTGTGACCTCCAATACATAATAAAACTGATGATCAGGCAGACTAGAAGACAACACAGAGTAAGCAGAACTAGTAGAACTAGAAATACAAGGAAGATTCTTTTTTCCTCTCACTTCTCAGTTCATAAAATTTGACTGTTCATATATATCGGCAATTGTTATAGCAAAAAAAAAAAAAAATGATTCAGTATATTTTCTCACCATGTGAGATGAGTGTGATGACTGCTACACTACAGAACCCCTCTATATTTATTTACTATGGCCATAGTAAATGCTCAGTGACTTTGGCAACATGTGAAGCATGTGTATGTATCTCTTCTGCTGTGTGTGTGTGTGTATGTGTGTCCATTTAGTATTTAATTTAATTTTAGAATCCACTCTTTACCAAAACTACTAACAAAATTTATATGAAATAAAAATTTTCAGCATTATGATGTATGGATGGTGGGCCCTACAATATGAATGGAGACCAGAGAAATAGAGAATGGGCTCAATGCTTGTGAGGGAAAAAATTTAAAGTCAGAAGGATATGGTAAGTGATGGCAAGAACCTGACAGCTGAGTCATTACTGTAGACATCAAGAATGCATCATAATGCTCTTACCTTGATTCCATACATGACTATAGTATCATTCTGTTTTTGTTTTGTTTTCTTTTGTTTTGTTTTGAGACAGAGTCTCACTCTGTCGCCCAGGCTGGAGTGCAGTGGCACGATCTCGGCTCACTGTAACCTCCGCCTCCTGGCATCAAGCAATTCTCCTGCCTCAGCCTTCCTAGTAGCTGGGACTACAGGCACCTGCCACCATGCCCAGCTAACTTTTTATATTTTTAGTAGAGATGGGGTTTCACCATGTTAGCCAGGATGGTCTGGATCTCCTGACCTCGTGATCCACCTGCCTCGACCTCTCAAAGTGCTGGGATTAGGGGCGTGCACCACCGCGCCCAGTCGACTATGGTATCATTCTTAACACAGTGTTGTTTCATAAAATGAAAATGTATTTGTCATCCATAGCCTAGACCAGTAATTCTAAACTGTAATTGTGCATTAGAGTCACTGGCGAATTTCTAAGTAATACCAGTGCCCTGGCCTTGCGAGCAATTCTGATTCATTTGGTCTGAGTGAAATCAAGGAATCTATAACATTTTCTTAAGTTTGCAGGAGTTGTAATATGCAATCGAATTAAGAAACACTGACTAAGGTTGTAGATAGATGCAGTTAAAAGGACAGCAAAGATAGACAAAGAAGGAATTGACACAGACCTTTCAGAAAAGTGGATTATTAAACAATGATTGACCATGAAATTCGAACTCTAAATATTTTCAAATTTGAGTATGAAGCATCTCCAAAGAATTGAATGGTATTTAAAATATTTAATGTGCTTAATGGAGGATATGAAGTGGAACCAAAGGCAAGTCTGTCTTTCTAGCAAACATTTAGCAATCTGCTAAAGGGACTGGTGGAGCATTTAGGAGAGGCAAGAATGAAGGTGGGGTGAGGCTTGCAAGCCAGAGAGACAGAGAGGCCAATGTCAGAGCCAGATTTTAGCTACAAAATACGTATTCTTTTCTTTTCAGCTCATATTCACTTCCTATAAATGGTGATTACTTTTTTAAAAAAAATGATGTTTTATGTTCTACGAAATTCTTCTTAATAGTGACAATCATTTTAGCCAATGTAAAACACAGCAGAATTTTGAGCTAACTTCTTATTTAACATTTTTTCCTTGAAGGGTAGCAACAGAAATAGATAGGACATGTAGTACATATTTACCCACTGTGATCTGAAACAATCAACACTTAACATTCCATTCTTTTCCTTAATCTACTAAAAGTAAAATTATTAGGCTAGACATTTGTACCAGTGACAAATTACAAGAGCATCTTCAGGACACTCAATGGTCTTTTGCAGAAACTATAGTCAAACTGCCAGTTTCCACTGAAATTCTCCAACAATTTGGCCCTTAAAGCCTTGGAGTTACAAATCAGTAGGTTTCATCTCAAACATCTGTGGACATTTAGGTTCATTGGAAAATTGGCAAAATTATCCTAAGGAATAAAAGACACTTAACGGTGATATCAGTCATCCGTCATCTCTCACAATCATTCATTCCAGCAAAGCAACAGATTTAGAAAATTAGCGTTGGGCTCACTCTCTCCTCTCCTCATTCCTGCCAGACTCACCTTTCCTCTCTTGCTCTCAAGTGCCATACAAGGTGTTTTCATGGCATAAATTGCTCACATGAACACTTATCACAACTGATTGATGGTGAATGCAAAGCATTAAAAAATGCCTCCAAGTGACCCCTCATCAAACATGCCCCAATGCTGCTGTAAACCAAACTGAGAATGTGAAGTAAAACAAGTTATATCAGGCAAATAGGAAAAAAGGAAATGCAGAATGCTTAAGACAGAAAATTATTTATTTTTACTTGATTTGCCTTACTTTACACTGACAGTAAATCCAGCATTGTACCACTAAACATGCAGGGTTTATGCCAACCCCTTTTCTCTAAATGAAGCAAATGAAAAAAAAAAAAAAATCATCCTGTGAAAAATCTCATGGATTAAATAAATGGACAGTGAATAAGCAATAGTAAAAGTCTGAATCTGGAGATTATTTTACTTTTGCTTTTGAAACCGTCTATTTAAGACCAGCAGCTCTCCAAGAGTGGTCTGAGACTATTGTGAGCTCCTGGGACTTTTCAGGGAGTGCACAGGTCAAAATGATATTCATAGTAATACTAAGGCATTATTTCTCCATATCACTCTCATTTTCTCATAAACATATTTTAGATTTTTCCAGAGACTACACAATGTATCCAAAATAATCTGAAAAGGCTACTCAAATAGTTCTCCCACTTTTAATTGCATATTTATGTGAGGATGGATTTTCTTGATAGACTTTAACCTCAACAATAAATTGCAGCAGATGGAGGCAAAAGCATAATACTGTACTTACTTTATATTAGGTCAGATGTTTAAAAAATTGCAAACCTGTAATGCAGTGACACTATCCTTGAAATGTTAAAATTTTAATGTTTTAATTAAAATGTTAATTATATCAAAAAATATTGGACTTATTATTGTTTTACTCAAATGATTATTAAATTATATGTTTAGGCTGGGTACGGTGACTCACGTCTGTAATCCCAGCACTTTGGGAGGCCGAGGCGGGTGGATTGCCTGAGGTCAGGAGTTCAAGACCAGTCTGGCCAACATGATGAAACCCCATCTCTACTAAAAATACAAAAATTAGCGTGCATGGTGGCACACACCTATAGTCCCAGCTACTCAGGAGGCTGAGGCAGGAGAATCACTTGAACCCAGGAGGTGGAGGTTGCAGTGAGCAGAGATAATGCCACTGTACTCCAGCCTAGGCAACAGGGTGAGACTCCATCTCAAAAAAAAAAAAAGTATATATATGTTTAAAATGTCTCAATTTTAATTTAGCAAATATAAATTGATATAATCCAAGATATATCAATATAATAAATACAATCAATAAAACAATATAATCTTGTTTATATTGATATAAACAAGAGCTTTTTGAGGCTCTCAAAATAATTTTTAAGGTATCTTCAGAAAAAAGATTTGCCTACTTAAGCCTCTATCACAAGAAGAGAAAACCAAACACCGCATGTTCTCACTCATAGGTGGGAACTGAACAATGAGATCACTTGGACTCGGGAAGGGGAACATCACACACTGGGGCCTATCATGGGGA
>NW_016813573.1:425713-432376 GCF_001698545.2 Rhinopithecus bieti | reverse complement strand
TTTTTTTCCCCTGAAGCAGGTCGTAAGATTCTCATGTGAGATTTGCCCTCCCTATACCTCCTTTTTTGCTTCCTATAAAATTATGTTTATTTCTCCTTTTACAGAAATGAAAATAAAGTCTTAAATATCTAATTTTGAGAAAAGTTTAATGGAATTGTGAGAAGACTAAAATGGCTGAAAATCTCAGAGTTTCAGTTACAATTGTGTAACATCTGAATTTTGATATCTGGAATTCTGATGGATACTAAATAGGAGGAAATGATGTTGAAACTATTATAGCTGCCAAGAATTATGGCGACTTCCATCACCATCCACAATGAAAAGGGGCACCATAAGGGGTGTATGTGTGTGTGTGAAAATTATAGCTTTATAACTGTTAGATATTTTAAATATTTAGAACTATGTATTACAAGAGTTAAAAACACCAATGACATATACAAAATAAGACATATATTAAAATATACATGGTCAATGCCAATCTCATTCCACTACACAAGATATTCATGAAATTTAGCTTTTTTAATAACTAAGTTTAATTTATATTCAAATCACTAACTGGCAGTAACTTAATCACAGTCATTTCGGTGTCTCTTTCCATATTTTCCCTGAGTTAGCGGCTACATTCTTTTGGACGTATTTAGTGACAGATTATGGAGGATATAGATAGGAATCTGGGCATTTTTAAATTCATCTCTGTAATATTATCTAGCAATCAGCTAGTATGTTTGTGTTCCCAGGTAGTCTTCTGTCTTGGCTTCATGCACATCCACCTTGTCTTGAAAATGCATTTGCTGCTTCACTGGCTCTCTGTGCCATGGCCACACTGCTCTCTGCCACACAGAAAAGTATTTCTGCTGCTCCCTGAGCACTGCAGTGAACATAGAGATTCTGGAGGAATGCTGCAGGCCCATTTTCCCAGATATCCCACACACACATTTTTTTTTAATGTATTATATGCTGGGGTGCAGAGAAATTGAGAAGCCTTTTATTTCCTCAGATCTCCCTGAAAAAGAAAGCACAAGATCACTCCACAATCATAGTTCACCAAGCCCATTTAGGGGTGGAGGATATTTTACCTCTCCCGGACTAGGTAGTTAACAGTGGAGAATAGAAGAAAAGACTAAGAGCTCTTTTTCCCCCCTTTCTTTTCCCCATTACTCCTCAATCTGGAATATTCTTTGTATTATCAGTGAGGCAAGGGAAAAGCCTGGCTCTCATTTATCTTGTATTTTTCTAAATATTTTGCATTATATTTGGACCATGATGTTTGTAACTCATTTTTTAAAAAAATTGATTGATTGTCTGTTTTCTGCTGTAGCAAAACTGACTTGATCCATTGGATGCCTTGTGGTCTAACTGCTGGAAATGAGGGCAGATCACAGGGCAACTTGGACATACTAGAGGAGAGAGAGGAATGCATAATTTACTATTAGAAATATCATTCTGCTAAATGTGGGTATATCACAGGAAATAATCATCCATCCTTCTATACTTGTGGTTCTTACTAGAAACATAGCTGATATTCTTGGAAATGTTATAAAATTGAGAGGAAATATTATCAGAGTAGAAAGTTTTCACACAAATACAGATTATCTTTCCATTCAGGCCAGCTTAGTTACACAACACAACTATACTCATGCTGGGTAAAGCTGAATTGACTGAATATGCACCACTACAAAAATATAAACTGGAATGAAGACATCAGATTATGTCTTTTATTTATCAGCTAATATTATCTTGATAAATATGAAAGAACAACTCATAGATGTTCTCTGTATACTAAAAAATTCTTAGGATGGGTGAAGAATCAGTGTAAGGAAACATTTACATGTATATTTTCATTAATAAATACTTGAAATTTAAATCTTAGTCTTAAAAAATGCACCTTTCTTTACTAAGAAGCCAGAGAATATTCCTTCCTATCTCTGATGTTATTTCCAATTTTGAATGACACACATTATTTCTCCAAGGAAGAAATACACTAAAGCAAGTGATTTTAAGTTATCTATGGTCAGTTGCTCTAATTTATATTGTATGCATACCCAGAAAGGGTATCCACAATCAGCACTCAACCTGTGTGAAATGAAGCCAAGAATATAGTGACATGATGAAAAGGAAGAGAGCCCATGTGTTGTTTGAAAGTAATCAGAAATTTACAAAAGCACTAAGAACACTCTTTAGATGGGCATAACATCCTATACTATTCTAGTTCAAACATGAGAAGTCTCAAGCTCCATCAAACTTATAAGAATCATCTATCACTAACTCTATTCAGCAAAGAAGAGCAATAAATTGAGGACACTTCTCACCTCTAAGTGTCAAGATAAGTCAAAATCAGAATAAACAGAGGTGTGTAGAGATGAAAAACTATTGGAAAACACTCAGACAAATCCAAATGACAAAACAAACAAACAAACAAAACTTATATTCCAGAACACTGTCTCAAACAAGACTGATATCATTTTTGTGCAACTAATGTTTATTTAAAAATACAAAGCAGCAGTTTATTTTCATCAAAGTATTTATCCTCTCACGTATAGCTTGGCATGTATAAATCTATTGTTTTACAACCTGACAGCTCTCAGTGATTCTCAATGGATGTGTGTATCTGTGTGTGTGCATGTTTGTGAGCATTCACACAGCAAGTTATTGTGACTCTAGGAACTCCCCATGCATCTCTCCTACCTAATTCTGGCCCACCAGGTTGTTCAGTAAGGTGTTTTTTGTTTGTTTGTTTGTTTGTTTTTGTGCTTTGTTTTGTTTTGTTTTTTGCTTTAAGGGCCAAAATGGTAATTATCTAAGAAATGAAACATTGTGATTCATATATAGTAAATTAACTAGTATGAAAAATAAAAAAAGTTTAAGTATCCTAAGCTTTATTTTTTTTTAAGAAAAACCCAACTCTAAATTGCACATGAGACAAAAATTAGTCACATTTTTTCTCCTCATCAAAGAGGATAACAGATTAGGCTCAATGTGTATACGTGAAACATTGTTACACAAACTCTATAATACCACATTACCCTTTCTAAGCATTAAAGGGAATTTTCCACTGATCATCACTCATGAGTTAATGATATTCTGCATGCTACAGCTATTAAATTGCATTTTAGGTAGCCTGTACCAGAGAGGTCCAACTTGTTCACTCTTCACATCCAACCCCCTCAACTAATTGGCCCACTGAGAAAACACTTCTTTTAACCCTTATCTTTTTTTTCCATTCCCTGCATAATGCTAATGGCTATAAATCTGCCTGACAACAGTTCTGTAAAAGTATACAAGTTGTCCCTAAAGTGTACAGTCTTTTATTGGTTGTCTCCTTTTGTGCTAGAATGACACAAATTGCCTTCTGACAAAAGCAGGATCAATTAAACTGATAACAGTAGACTTATTATGTGAGAACAGTGAGAGGTACCTTCATCATAATGCCAGAGTTCATTATACACATCCTGTGACTCCACAAAGGAACAGAGACACATATCCCCTATTAAAAGCACTTGCTGTTAGTAGCTGGTTATGCAGAGAAAGGACTTAGGGGAATGCACCATATATTCTCTTTGAAAGCAGAAGTGCTGATACCTCACTGAGCTGAGGCCAGTGAAAGCAGCCTGAGTAAGGACAGACAGAAGGCAGAGCAATACAGACTCCAGAGAGACAGTCAAAACACATTCTGTCATATAAGCAGCTTTGGAATCTGTAAAATACATTTTAATTGTACAGAAAAAATATATATTATTTTTATCAGGCCTGTTTCTCAATATACTGAATTTTGAAATTGATCAAAGATCCATTAGCTGTCACTGATGAGAAAATGAGAAAGATTCCCAGCCTTTATTCACAATTAAAGCAAAACCAAAAAATCAACTTTTATTAGAAAACCCATGAAAGTGATTTGATCTGTCACTATATCTACATCTTGGTTATTGAGAATATTTGTTTCATACATTTTTAAAATTATACAAATTGAGATATGACTGTGTATGACCCTAAATGAAAAGGAGATTGATTTACTATGTGGAAACAAAATGCCTAAAATATTGTAAAATTTATTATTTGAAAACAGCTTTGGCATTCCCAGTTAACTTTCTTTGCTGAACTTCTCAAGCCTGTCATAAATGTCCATTCCCTGGAGTCTCATGTTTGTCTGTTTATAGGGTTTGGCTCTGAGTCCCCACCCAAATCTCATCTTGAATTGTAGCTCCCATGTGAGGGACCCAGTAGGAGATAAGTGAATCTTGGGGGCAGTTTCACCCATACTGTTCTCATGGTAGTGAATAAGTCTCATGAGATCTGATGGTATTATAAGGGAATAATACTTGTCTCTCATTCTCTCTTGCCTGCAGCCATGTAAGACGCGCCTTTCACCTTCCACCACGATTGTGAGGCCTCCTCAGCCCTGTGAAACTATGAGTTCATTAAATCTCTTTTTCTTTATAAATTACCCAGTCTCAGGTATTGTTTATTAGCAGAGTGAAAATGGACTAATACATCTACTTACCAACACATTTTCATTTTTTCTGTCTAGTACAGGTTGAAAGAGCTACTCCTCCTGTAAATGTGACAACTTTAAACAAAATTGTCATTTTGAGTCACATGATCAATAAAATCACAATGTTTGCTAATTAACTTTCATAGTTTATAACTGATAATATTATTTTGTGAAAAAAATATTCAATATAACTGATTTGAAACTGTTTTACATCCTAGAAATGAGAACTTTTCTAAAGAAAATAAATTGCAGTTGAATATCCAGTCAAGAGTAAAATCAGAAATGATAACCAATCTTTCTCACACAAGACTTTATCCATAAAATTATTGTCTATTTCCATAAAAATTATAACCTTGATAATTAAACCTAGTAGTAGATCAATAATTGAAAAGATCTAATCATAATACTTTAACATATGATAATTCTCTTGGTCCATTCAAGAGGGCTAATATGAGACTATCTGCCATGAAAACCACATTTAGAAGTGCTTTCAAGTCTTCAGTTTCCTGCCCAGAAAATTTATGTTAAGAATGTTGGTGTATAAGGTGGCAGAAGGACTAACATCCACTTGCATGGCTGTGCCATATACTATACTAGGCCCTGAGTTCTTATTCCCTAAAAATGTACAGCACAAATCCAAGAGAAAAGTATATTGGTTTGAACAAAGCAGGAACTAAAATAAGTATTATACCTGGGAGGTGATATCAGCAAGCACTGAGATAGCAGGAAAGTCAAGGAAAGAGGAAGCCATAGAAGTTCTAAAATGGATTTGATCCTGCCCTAGTTGGATCTTGGGAGTCCTCTTAGAATCTGAGGGGATGTGCCTATGAATTCTGCACAAAGTAATATTTCATGGGATCTAATAGCAGTTCTGATGTTTAAACAGAAACTCAAAATAGTTGGTTGCCTTCTCAGAGCAGACATTGACTTCTCCCTGCTCATACTTTACCTTAATAAGCTAACTATTTCTCATCTCTATTATTCCTTCTCTTCCTAACTGCCTATTTAGAGGCCTTGGGTTTGAGTCTTATTCAACTAGCTGACATATGATATAGAGTACTGGACACTGCTTTCATTCTTAGGTCATTCTGAGCAACATTAGATCATTAACCAGTCAATAGATAATTGGATTTAAGTCACTCTATCCTCTGTTCAAGGTGGTGAAGATATGGGGTGCAGATTATATCAACTCTTTCATTAGGAATGTATCATAAAGCATTTGAGTATAAAACAGGTATTATGAGGTTTCCCAGGATAGGACTTTTTAACTGGCAAACACCTGGCTTGCCTATTCTAATCATGGAGGTTGATGACATTTCTTCCACATATAATCCATGACAAATGATGCGTGCACAGTCCCTCATTCTCTGAATGCATTTCACAACTGCTGATACAGTGCCTCATATTCTATACTCAGAAGCCACTCAATAAATATTATGGACTGACTCTTAAAATTCTAAGAAAATAATGATATTGTACAAAGCAGACAAATATCAGGTATAAGTACCTACCCAAGTGAGTCAGTTGATTCAGCAGGTCATAACTTATACTACTGGCTTATATCACCATTCCAGTACAGAATATTATCAATCCAAATTGAAAATCCTACCCTTGTCAGCAGCAACTAGTCTCCTGACAGGACATGCCTGTGTATTTATGAAGTGCTAAGGACAAGTAATGAAAATCCTTTAGTGAGAAAAGAACAATGTGGAATAGATACCCCAAACCCAAATATAGTTTTAGTTTTTCAAGTCACTTCAACATATCACTATATTGAGCAAAATATTTAAGACCACAGGCAGGAGTGACTCGGAACCCAATTTGGAAAAAAGAAATTGTTACAAGTAAAACTCTCCCAGGCTACCAAGGTTCTTATTGGTTTTCATTGCAAATCTTGCCTAAGAGCTTTAGGAAGAAAACAAAACTTTCAGTGTCTCTAACTCTCCCTTAATCTTAGTTCTAAAGGTCCATTGATTGTTGTAAATACTGAAGAGATGAATAAGTGATTATTAGAAGGGAGGAGGATAGAAGGAAAAAAAGAGAAATGGAGGGAGGGAGGGAGGGAGAGAGAAATGGAAGGAGGGAGAAAGAAAGGCAGGGAGAAAGAAAGGGAGGGAGGGAGAGAGAAAGGGAGGGAGGGAGGAAGGAAGGAAGGAAGGAAGGAAGGAAGGGAG
>NW_016813573.1:378295-425340 GCF_001698545.2 Rhinopithecus bieti | reverse complement strand
TGGAGGGAAGGAAGGAAGGAAGGAGGGAAGGTTATGTGTAAAGATTTTTAAAGATATTTCACTCATACTAACTTATTCTCAAAGCTTTTTAAGGGAGAATAGAGAGTTACTTTGAGAGTCCTTTCAAAGGAACTAGATGACATGTTTAAATGATACAGTTACTAAATGATGGAATCAAGTCTACGTTAGAATTTTTTGCCCATTGCTTTATCATTACACTAAAAGGCACTCTGTGATTCTGCAGGTGACATCTACTTTTGTGATGTAATTTCAATAGCCATTACTTGAGCCCAGATCATTTCTGCAACCATAAGTCATATACATTAAGCTGTTGGCTGGAGTCTTCCCTCTATATGTCCAGTAAACAGGCCAAACCCACAAAGTTCCCCACATAACTCTCTGTCTTTTGATTAAACTTTACCTGCTCCTGCCTGTTCTCCAATAAATTATTCCTTTTTTAAAATTTTTAGTTTTTTAGGTACATAGTGAAGGTATATATTTATGGGGTACATGAGATGTTTTCATACAGACACGGAATGTGTAATAATCAAATCTTGGATGATGGGACATCCATCCCCTCAAACATTTATCCTTTGTTTTACAAACACTCCAATTATTCTCTTTTAGATATTTTAAAATGTACAATTTAATTGTTATTGACAAAAGTCACCTTGTTATGCTATCAAATACTAACTAAGTCTTATTCATTTCTTCTATTTTTTGTACCCATTAATCATTCTCACCACCTCTAACCCCTGCCACCTACTCTTTCCAGCTTCTGGTAACCATCCTTCCACTCTCTATCTTCATGGATTCAATTGTTTTGACATTTAGATTATACAAGTGAGAATATGGAAGTTTGTCTTTCACTCCCTGGCTTATTTCACTTAACATAATGACCTCCCGTTCCATCCATGTTGGTTCAAATGACTTAATCTCTTTCTTTGTTTTATGGCTGAATATTACTACACTGTGTATAAATACCACATTTTCTTTATCTATTCATCTGTTAATGAACACGTAGGTTGTTTCAAAATCTTGGCTATTGTAGACAGAGCCGCAAGAAACATAAAAGTGCAGGTGTCTCTTCACTATACTTACTGCCTTTCTTTTGAGTATATACCCAGCAGTGGGATTGCTGGATTGTATAGTAGCCCTATTTTTAGTTTTTTGAGGAACCTCCAAAATGTTCTCTATAGTGGTTGTACTCATTTATATTTCCACCAACAGTGTACAAGTGTTACCTTTCCTCCACACCCTTGCCAGAATTTGTTGTTGCCTGTCTTTGGATATAAGTCATTTTAACAGGGATGGGCTGATATCCCATTATAGTTTTGATTTAAATTTCTCTGATGATCAATGATGTTGAGTATCTTTTCATATGCCTGTTTGCCATTTGTATGCCTTCTAAGAAATGTCTATTCAAATATTTTGCCCATTTTTTGACCTGATTATTGGAGTTTTTCTTATAGAGTTGTTAGAGCTCCTTATATATTCTGGTTATTAACCTCTTGTCAGATGGGTAGTTTGCAAATATTTTCTCCTATTCTGTGGGTTGTCTCTTCACTTTGTTGATTGTTACCTTTGTTGTCAAAAGCTTTTAAACTTGATATGATCCCATCTGTCCACTTTTACTTTGGTTGCCTGTGCTTGTGGGGTATTATTTAAGAAATCTCTGCCCAGACTGATGTCCTGCAGAGTTTCTCCAATGTTTTCTTTAAATAGTTTCATAGTCTCAAGTCCTAGATATAAGTCTTTAATCTGGCCGGGTGCGGTGGCTCAAGCCTGTAATCCCAGCACTTTGGGAGGCCGAGACGGGTGGATCACAAGGTCAGGAGATCGAGACCATCCTGGCTAACATGGTGAAACCCCGTCTCTACTAAAAAATCCAAAAAACTAGCCGGGCGAGGTGGCGGGCGCCTGTAGACCCAGCTACTCTGGAGGCTGAGGCAGGAGAATGGCCTAAACCCGGGAGGCGGAGCTTGCAGTGAGCTGAGATCCGGCCACTGCACCCCAGCCTGGGCAACAGAGCGAGACTCTGTCTCAAAAAAAAAAAAAAAAAAAAAAAAGTCTTTAATCCATTTTCATGTTATTTTTGTGTATGTTGAGAGATAGGGGTCTAGTTTCATTTTTATGCATATGGATATCCAGTTTTCCAAGAACATTTAATAACGACTGTCTTTTCCCCAATGTATGTTCTCAGGACTTTTGTAAAAAATGAGTTCATTTTAAGTGTATGTATTTGTTTCTGGGTTGTTTATTCTGTTCCATCGGTCTATGTGTCTCTTTTTAGGCCAGTACCATGCTTCTTTGGTTACTATAGTTCTATAGTATAATTTGAAGTCAGGTAATGTGATTCCTCCAGTTTTTGTTTGTTGTTTTATTTGTTACATAAAATAGCTTTGGTTATTCTGGGTCTTTTGTGGTTCCATATAAATTTTAAGGTTGTTTTTTATATTTCTGTGAAGAATGTCATTGGTATTTTGATAAGAATTATATTGTATCTGTAGATTGCTTTGGGTAGTATGGACATTTTAACAATACAGATTCTTCAAAAATGGAAGGATATCCCAAAAACGGAATATCTTTGGTTAATTCCTAGGTATTTAATTTTATGTATGGCTATTGTGAATGTGACTACTTTTTAATTTTTCATATGGCTCACATATAGAAGTCCTGCTGATTGTTATATGGAAATTTCATATCCTGCAACTTTACTGAATTTGTTTATTAGTTCTAATAGTTTTCTTGTGAAGTCTTTAGGCTTTTTCAAATATAAGATCACATCTGCAAACAAGGGTTATTTGACTTTTTCCTTTCCAACTTGGATGCCCTTTATATCGTTTACTTGTCTGATTGTTCTAGCTAGGATTTCCAGTACTATGTGGAATAACAGTTGTGAAAGTAGCCATTCTTGTCATGTTCCAGATCATAAAGGAAAGGCTTTCATTTTTTTACCATTTAGTATGATACTAGCTGTGGGTCTGTCATATATGGCTTTCATTATGTTGAGGTATATTATTTCTATACCTAGTTTTTTGAGGGTTTTTATCATGAAGGATGTTAAATTTTATCAAACACTTCTTCAATATCAATTTAAATGATCATATACTTTTTGTCCTTCATTCTGGTGATATGATATATCACACTGATTTGAGTATATTGAACCATCCTTGCATCTCAGGGATAAATCCCACTCGGTATGATAAATGACCTTTTTAATGTATTGTTGAATTTAGTATGCTAATATTTTATTGAGAATTTCTGCATCAATATTCATCAGGAATACTGACCTGTAGTTTTCTTTTTTTTTACATCTTGTCTGGTTTTGGTATCAGGGCAATACTGGCAGTGTAGATTAGTTTGGAAGCATTCCCTCTTCTTCTATTTTTCAGAGAAGTTTGAGTAGGATTGGTACTAATTCTCTACATGTTTGGTATAATTTAGTAGTGAAGCCATCAGGTCCCAGGTTTTTCTTTACTTGGAGACTTTTTATTGCAGCTTCAATCTTGTTACTTGTTTGGGTGTGTTCACATGTTAATGTCTTCCTGGTTCAATCTTAGTAGGTTGTATATATCTAGGAATTTGTCAATTTCTTCTAGATTTGCAAACTTATTGGCATATCGTTGCTCAGAGTAGCCACTAATGATCCCCTGAATTTCTGTGGTATCAGTTGTGAGGTCTTCTTTTTCAGTCTCTGATTTTATTTATATGGGTTTTCTCTCCATTTGGCAAAAGGTTGGTCAATTTTGTTAATCTTTTCAAAACATCAGTTTTTTGTTTTTTTAATCTTCTGTATTTTTTTTTCATTTCAACTTCATTTATGTCTGCTGTGATCTGTATTATGTATTTTCTTCTACCAATTTAGGGTTTAGTTGCTTTTGCTTTTCTAGTTCTTTAAGGTACATCACTAGGTTGTAAATTTGAACCTTTTCTTTTTTTAATATAGGCCCTATAGCTATACAAATTCTTCTTAGTAGTGCTTTTCCTATCCCATAGGTTTTGGTATATTATGCTTCCATTATCATTTATTTAAAGAAATTTTTCAATTTCCTTCTCAACTTCTTTATTGACCACTGGTCACTCAGGAGCATGTTGTTTAATTTTCATGTATCTATATAGTTCCAAAAATTCAGCTTGCTATTGATTTCTACTTTTATTTCATTGTAGGCAGAGAAGATATTTCAATTTTTTTGAATGTTTCAAGACTTGTTTTGTAACCTAACATATGGTCTATCCTTAAGAATGATCCATATGCTAAGGAAAAATATATGTATTTTGCAGATGTTGGAGGAAATATTCTGTAAATATCTATTAGATCCATTTGGTCTATAGTGCAGCGTACGTCTGATTTTTTTTTTATTATTTTCTGTCTGGAAGATCTGTCCAATGTTCACAGTGGGGTGTTGAAGTCTCCTGCTATTTATTGGTGTCTACCTCTATTTTTAGTTCTAATAATATTTGCTTTCTATACCTGAGTGCTCCAGTGTTGGGTGCATATATATTTACAATTGTAATATCCTCTTGCTGAATTGACTCCTTTATCGCTATATAGTGACATTCTTTGCTCTTATGGTTTTTGTTTTGAAATTTACTTTGTATGATATAAAGGTAGCTACTCCTGCTCTTTTATGGTTTCTATTGGCATGGAATATCTTTTTCCATCCCTTTATTTTTAGTCTATGTGTGTCTTTATAGGTGACATGTGTTTTTTGTTGGCAACACATTATGAGTCTTCTTTTTTATCCAGTCAGCCACTCTGTGTCTTTTGATTAGAGAGTTTATCCATTTACATTCAATGTTATTATTGATAAGTAAGAACTTACTCCTGCCATTTTGTTATTGTTTTCTGGTTGTTTTGTGGTACTCTCTTTCTTCTATTTTTCTTCCTGTCTTTCTTTTAGTAAGAGTGGTTTTACCTGGTAACACAATTTAGTTTTCGCTTTTATTTTGTGTTACCATTGTATGTTCTTTGGTTTGAAGTTACCATGAAGCTTGCAAATACTATCTTATAACCCATTATTTTAACCTGATAACAACACTGTTTGCAAAATAAACAGATAAAGTAGCAAAAGAAAACAAAGACGCTATACTTTAACTTAATCCTCCTAATTTTGACATTTTGTTGTCACTATTTATAGCTTATTGTACTCTCTTCATCTTGAAAAGTTATTTTAGTTATTATTTTTTATTGGTTCATCCATTAGTCTTTCTACATAAGATAGGTGTAGTTTATACACCAGAGTTACAATATTATAGTTTTCTGTGTTTTTCTTTGTAGTTACTATTACTAGTGAGTTTTGTACCTTCAGGTAATTACTTATTACTTATTAACATTCTTTCTTTTCTGATTGAAGTATTCCCTTTAGCATTTCTTGTAAGATAAGTCTGGTGTTGATGAAATCTCTCAGCTTTCGTTTGTTTGGGAAAGTCTTTGTTTCTTCTTCATGTTTGAAGGATAATTTTACCAGATATACTATTCTAGGTTAAAAGTTATTTTCTTTTCACTCTTTAAATAAATCATGCCACTTTCTCCTGGCCTGTAAAGTTTCCACTGAGAAGTCTGCCGTCAGTCATATTGGAACTCAATTGTATGTTATTTGTTCCTTTTCTCTTTCCACTTTTAGGATCCTTTCATCATTATTGAACCTTGGGAGCTCAATTATTAAACATCTTGAGGTACTCTTCCTCGAGTTAATTGTTTGGTGTTCTATTACTTTCTTGTATTTGTGATATCTTTTCCTAGGTTTGTAAACTTCTCTATTATTATTCCTTTGAATAAACTTTCTATCTCCATTTCTTTCTCTATCTCCTCTTTAAAGCCAATAGGTCTTAGATTTGCCCCTTTGAGGCTATTTTCTAGATATCGTAGGCATGCTTTATTGTTTCTAATTCTTTTTTCTCTCCTCTGCTCTGACTGTATATTTTCAAATAGCCTGTCTCCAAGCTCACTGATTCTTCCTTCTGTTTGATCCATTCTTCTATTAAAAGATCCTGATGCAGGGGATTGCTGGCAAGATGGCCGAACAGGAACAGCTGTGGTCTGCAGCTCTCAGCAAGATCAACGCAGAAAAGGCAGGTGATTTCTGCATTTCCAACTGAGCCTCCATTGGTGATACCCAGGCAAACAGGGTCAGGGGTGGACCTCCAGCAAACTCCAGCAGACTGGCAGCAGAGGGGTCTGACTGTCAGAAGGAAAATTAACAAACAGAAAGTAATAGCACATCCAATCAAAGACCCCATCCAAAGGTGACCAACATCAAAGACCAAAGGTAGATAAATCCACAAAGATGGGGAGAAACCAGTTCAAAAAGGCTGAAAATTCCAAAAACCAGAGCGCCTCTTCTCCAAAGGATCAAAACTCCTTGCCAACAAGGGAACAAAACTGGATGGAGAATGAGTTTGATGAATTGACAGAAGTAGGCATCAGAAGGTGGGTAATAACAATCTCCTCCAAGCTAAAGGAGCATGTTCTAACCCAAAGCAAGGAAGCTAAGAACCCTGAAAAAAGGTTAGATGAATTGCTAACTAGAATAACCAGTGGAGAGAAGAACGTAAACGACCTGATGGAGGTGAAAAACACAGCACGAAAACTTCATGAAGCATACACAAGTGTCAATAGCCAAATCAATCAAGCGGAAGAAAGGATATCAGTATTTGAAGATCAACTTAATGAAATAAAGAGAGAAGACAAGATTAGAGAAAAAAGAATTAAAAGGAATGAACAAAGCCTCCAAGAAATATGGGACTATGTGAAAAGACCAAATCTACGTTTGATTAGTGTACCTGAAAGTGATGAGCAGAATGGAACCAAGTAGAAAAACACTCTTTAGGATATTATTCAGGAGAACTTCCCCAACCTAGCAAGACAGGCCAACTTTCAAATTCAGGAAATACAGAGAACACCACAAAGATACTCCTTGAGAAGAGCAACCACAAGACACATAATCGTCAGATCCACCAAGGTTGAAATGAAGGAAAGAATATTAAGGGCAGCCAGAGAGAAAGGTTGGGTTACCCACAAAGGGAAGCCCATCAGACTAACAGCAGATATCTGGGCAGAAATCCTATAAGCCAGAAGACAGTGGGGGCCAATATTCAACATTATTAAAGAAAAGAATTTTCAACCCAGAATTTCATATCTGGCCAAACTAAGCTTCATAAGTGAAGGAGAAATAAAATCCTTTACAGACACACAAATGCTGAGTGATTTTATCATAACCAGGGCTGCCTTAAAAGAGCTCCTAAAGGAAGCACTAAATGTGAAAAGGAACAGCTAGTACCAGTCACTGCAGAAACACACCAAATTATAAAGAACATTGACTATATCAAGAAACTGCTCTAATTAATGAGCAAAACAACCAGCTAGCATCATAATGACAGGATCAAAATCACACATAACAATATTAACTTTAAATGTAAATGAGATAAATGTCCCAATTAAAAGACACAGACTGGCAAATTAGATAGAGTCAAGACCCATAAGTGTACAATATTCAGGAGACCCATCTCACATGCAGAGACACACATAGGCTCAAAATAAAGGGATGGAAGAATATTTACCAAGCAAATGGAAAATAAAACAAAAGTAAGAAATGCAAACCTAGTATCTGACAAAACAGACTTTAAACCAACAAAGATCAAAGGAGACAAAGAAGGCCATTACATTATGGTAAAGGGATCAATGCAGCAAGAAGAGCTAACTATCCTAAATATATTTGCACCCAATACAGGAGCACCCAGATTCATAAAACAAGCTTTTAGAGACCTACAAAGAGACTTAGACTCCCCACAATAATAATGGGAGACTTTAACACCCCACTGTCAATATTAGACAGATCAGTGAGACAGAAAATTAACAGGACTTGAACTCAGCTCTGGACCAAGCAGACCTAACAGACATCTACAGAACTATCCACCCCAAATCACCAGAATATACTTTCTTCTCAGTACCTCATCACACTTATTGTGAACTTGACCACATAATTGGAAGTAAAACACCCCTCAGCAAACACAAAAGAACAGAAATCATAACAAACACTCTCTNAATGCAAACCTAGTATCTGACAAAACAGACTTTAAACCAACAAAGATCAAAGGAGACAAAGAAGGCCATTACATTATGGTAAAGGGATCAATGCAGCAAGAAGAGCTAACTATCCTAAATATATTTGCACCCAATACAGGAGCACCCAGATTCATAAAACAAGCTTTTAGAGACCTACAAAGAGACTTAGACTCCCCCACAATAATAATGGGAGACTTTAACACCCCACTGTCAATATTAGACAGATCAGTGAGACAGAAAATTAACAGGACTTGAACTCAGCTCTGGACCAAGCAGACCTAACAGACATCTACAGAACTATCCACCCCAAATCACCAGAATATACTTTCTTCTCAGTACCTCATCACACTTATTGTGAACTTGACCACATAATTGGAAGTAAAACACCCCTCAGCAAACACAAAAGAACAGAAATCATAACAAACACTCTCTCAGACTGCCGCACAATCAAATTAGAACTCAGGATTAAGAAACTCACTCAAAACCGCACAACTACATGGAAACAGAACAACCTGCTCTTGATTGACTACTGGGTAAATAACGAAATGAAGGCAGAAATAAAGATGTTCTTTGAAACCAATGAGAGTGAAGACACAATGTACCAGAATCTCTGCTACAAGTTTAAAGCAGTGTGTAGATGGAAATTTATAGCACTAAATGTCCACAAGAGAAAGCAGGGAAGATCTAAAATAGATACCCTAACATCAAAATTAAAAGAACTAGAGAAGCAACAGCAAACTAATTCAAAATCTAGCAGAAGACAAGAAATAACTAAGATCAGAGCAGAACTGAAGGAGATAGAGAAACAAAACCCTTTAAAAAATCAATGAATCCAGCAGCTCATTTTTTGAAAAGATCAACAAATAGATATACTGCTAGTCAGACTAATAAAGAAGAAAAGAGAGAAGAATCAAATAGACGCAATAAAAAATGGTATAGGATATATCACCACTGATCCCACAGAAATACAAACTACCATCAGATAATACCATAAACACCTCTATACAAATAAATAAGAATATCTAGAAGGAATGGGTAAATTCCTGGACATATACACCCTCCCAAGTCTAAACCAGGAAGAAGTCAAATCCCTGAATAAACCAATAACAAGTTATGAAATTGAGGCAGTAATTAATAGCCTATCAACCAAAAAAAGTCCAGGACTAGATGGATTCACAGCCGAATTCTATCAGAGGTACAAAGAGGAGCTGGTACCATTCATTCTGAAACTATTCAAAACAAGGGAAAAAGAGGGAATCCTCCCTAACTCATTTTACGAGACCAGCATCATCCTGATACCAAAACCTGGCAGAGGCATAACAAAAAAGAAAATTTCAGGTCAATATCCTTGGTGAACATCAATGTGAAAATCCACAATAAAATACTGGCAAACTGAATCCAGCAGCACATCAAAAAGCTTATCCACCATTATCAACTTGGCTTAATAGCCGGGATGCCAGGCTGGTTCAACATATGCAAATCAATAAGCATAATCCATCACATAAACAGAACCAATGACAGATACCTCATGATTATCTCAATAGATGCAGCAAAGGACTTTGACAAAATTCCACACCCTTTCATCCTAAAAACTCTTCATAAACTAGGTACTGATGGAACATATCTCAAAATAATAAGAGCTATTTATGAAAACCCACAGCCAATATCATACTGAATGGGCAAAAACTGGAAGCATTCCCTTTGAAAACTTGCACAAGACAAGGATGCCCTCTCTCACCACTCCTATTCAACGTAGTATTGGAAGTTCTGGCCAGGACAATAGGCAAGAGAAAGAAATAAAGGGTATTCGAATAGGAAGAGAGGAAGTCAAATTGTCTCTGTTTGCAGATGACATGACTGTATACTTAGAAAAGCCCATCATCTCAGCTCCAAATCTCCTTAAGCTGATAAGCAACTTCCACAAATTCTCAGGATACAAAATCAATGAGCAAATATCACAAGCATTCCTATACACCAAGAACAGAAAACCAAATCATGAGTGAACTCCCATTCACGATTGTTACTATGAGAATAAAATACCTAAGAAAACAATTTACAAGGGATGTGAAGTACTTCTTCAAGGAGAACTACAAACCACTGCTCAAAGAAATAAGAGAGGACACAAACAAATGGACATACCTTCCATGCTCATGGGTAGGAAGAATCAATGTCGTGAAAATGGCCATAACACCCAAAGCAATTTGTAGATTCAATGCTATCCTCATCAAGTTACCACTGACTTCCTTCACAGAATTGGAAAAAAATACTTTAAATTTCATGTGGAACCAAAAAAGAATCTGCATAGCCAAGAGAATCCTGGGCAAGAAAAACAAAGCTGGAGTCATCATGCTACATGACTTCAAACTATACTACAAGGCTACAGTAACCAAAACAGCATGGTACTGGTACCAAAACAGATACATAGACCAATGGAACAGAACCAAGGCCTCAGAAATAACATCACGCATCTACAACCATCTGATCTTTGACAAACCTGACACAAATAAGCAATGGGGAAAAGAATCCCTATTTAACAAATGGTGTTGGGAAAACTGGCTAGATACATGCAGAAAACTGAAACTGGACCCCTTCCTTATACCTTATACAAAAATCAACTCAAGATGTATCAAAGACTTAAACGTTAAGACCTAGGAACATAAAAATCCTAGAAGGAAACCTGGGCAATACCCTTCAGGACATAGACATGGGCAAAGACTTCATGTCTAACACACCAAAAGCAATGGCAACAAAAACCAAAATTGACAAACAGGATCTAATTGAACTAAAGAGCTTCTCCACAGCAAAAGAACCTATCATCAGAGTGAACAGGCAACCTACAGAATGGGAGAAAATTTTTGCAATCTATCCATCTGACAAAGGGCTAATATCCATAATCTACAAAGATCTTAAACAAATCTACAAGAAAAAAACAAACAACTCATCAAAAAGTAGGCAAAGGATATGAACAGATGCTTCTCAAAAGAAGACATTTATGCAGCCAACAGACATATGAAAAAATGCTCATCATCACTGGTCATTAGAGAAATGCAAATCAAAACCATAATGAGATACCATCTCATGCCAGTTAGAATGGCGATCATCAAAAAAATCAGGAAACAACAGATGCTGAAGAGGATGTGAAGAAATAAGAATGCTTTTACACTATTAGTGGGAATGGAAATTAGTTTAACCATTGTGGAAGACAGTGTGGTGATTCCTCAAGGATCTAGAACTAGAAATACCATTTGACCCAGCGATCCCATTACTGGGTATATACCCAAATGATTATAAATCATTCTATTATAAAGACTCATGCACACATATGTTTATTGCAGCACTATTCACAATAGCAAAGACTTGGAACCAACCCAAATGTCCATCAGCGATAGACTGGATAAAGAAAATGTGGCACATATACACCATGCAATACTATGCAGCCATAAAAAAGGAGGAGTTCATGTCCTTTGTAGGGACATGAATGAGCTGGAAATCATCATTCTCAGCAAACTATCACAAGGACAGAAAACCAAACACTGCATATTCTCACTCATAGGTGACGTTCTCTTAAGGCCCAGAGGCTCTTCAGTCATTTGTGGTAAATACTGCCTGGCCTGGGACTCACCCTTCAGGGAAGTGGGCTCCCCTCTGACCCAGGGCAGGTTCAGAAATGTTGTCCAAGAGCCAAGTCTCAAAGTTGGGAACCACAGGGGCCCACTTGTGTTCTATCCCCCTGTGGCTGAGGTGGTACCTAAAGTGTAAGACAACATCCCTTTTACTTTTACCTCCACTTTTCTCAAGCAGAAGGAATCTCTCTGTAGCCACAACATCTGGGAATATTCTGAGTCTCACCTGAGGCCACTAAGTTTCCATGCCTCACCCAACACACTTAAAGTAGTACCTGAGTATTGTTGCTGGTTATTCAGGGCCCAAGGTCTCCTCAGTTAGCAGATGATACATCTTGCCAGGACTGGGTCCTTCCTTTAAAGGCAGCAGTTCCCTTCTGGCCCAGGGTGTATCTAGAAATATCTGGGGCAAGGGCCAGGAAAGGGGCCTCACAGCTTTGACCACTGCCCTATCCTTGTTTGGCTAAGCTAGTATCCAAGATGAAAAGTGCTCCCCACTTGTACATTTTCTTTCCTCAAACAGAAGGAAGGGGTTTCTTTTGGAGCTACAGGCTGTGCAGCCTGGTGTTAGTGGGAGTGTGATTTCAACACTCCCTTAGCCACCCCAACTGGTGTCTCGGTAGGCTGCATATCCCCCCAGTCTACTGTCTCTGGGCCCAGATCAGCCCCAGGACTCAACTAGGTGTTGCAGTCCTTGTGGCCTAGACTGCCTTTCAAGTTTATTTGGAGCACCATAACACTTTAGCTCATGGTGGTGAAGCTTGTGGGAACTTAGGTTTCAACCACTGGGATCAGCAATTCTCTTCTGGCTAGGGCTGGTTCAAATGCACCCTCTGTGGGCTGGCATCAACTGAGTTTGGGCAGGTTTTGCTTTCTGCTGTAACAAGGACAGCACTGAGTTTAATGCCTCACAATTGCTGGCTCTCCCTCTCCCCAGGAGCAGAAGCACTCTCCACACCATTCAGTTGCTGGTGGGGTAGGAAGAAGGGTTGCACTAGAGATTCAAGACTATTTTCCCTATCTCTTCAGTTTCTCTTTCAGGGACATGAATTTAAAAATCAGGTATTGTGGGTGCTAACCTGAGTTTTAGTTCTTACAAAGGTACCTGTTTTATTGCAGATGGTTGTTAAATTGGCATCTTCTCAGGGAGGACTATTAGTGGAACCTTCTGTTCTGCCATCTTTCTCTACCCCTCTAGCCCCAGTACATCATTTAAAATAGAATCATATACAGTCATGCGTCAATGAGAAATCCATTGTTAGGTGATCTCAATGTTGTGTAAACATCACAGAGTATACTTACACAAACCTAGATGGAATAGCCTACTATACACCTAGGCTACACACTATATCCTGTGACTTCTAGGCTACAAACCTACAGAGCATGTTACTGTACTGAATACTGTAGGCAATTGTAACGTAATAGTAAATATTTGTGTTCTAAACATAACTAAACATAGAAAAGGTATTGTAAAAATTCGGTATTACAATCTTACAGGACTACTGTCATATATGTGGTCCATCGCTGATTGAAACAATTTTATGTGGTACATGATGTACATTATTCTCAATTTTTTCATGGCCTTAATCCACCATATCTAATCAGTTACTAATCCCTCCTTTCTTAATATTATCTTCATTCCTAGTGCCAATACCTTAGTTCTGATCTACGTTATCTCTTACTGGTTTATTATGATAATCACATGCAACCCCCAAACCTACTCTGCATTCTTTGATTTCCTAAGCCCTTTGATAGGTACTTCTTTGTTAGAAAACAAAAATATGGCAGATAATTGGCATCCAAATATCAAATCAAACTACTTCTTATCATATTTTTATGTTACATTTGCTGTATTACAAAGGATTTTGTTGATTTCTTAATACTTTATAAAACTGAATCAGTAAATGGAGAATTATTTCTTTTCTCATTAGCTTTTATAGGTTGAGTATTCCTTATCCAAAATGTTTGGGACCAGAAGCATTTTGGAGTTCAGATTATTATGGATTTTGGAATATTTGCACATACGTAAAGAGATAACATGGGGATGGAATCCAAGACTAAACATGAAATTTAATTATACCTTATATACACCTTACACAGATAATCTGAAGGTAATTTTATACAATATTTTAACTAATTTTGTGCTTGAAACAAAGTTTTGACTGTGTTTTGACGGCAACCTGTCACATGAGGTCAGGTATGGAATTTGCCAGTTGTGGCATCATGTCAGTGCTCAAAAGTTTCAGATTTTGGAACAGTTTGAAATTCAGATTTTGAGATTAGGAATGCTCAACCTGTAGTAAGTTAAATTCAGTCTCAAAAAAAAAAGTGTAGTGCGAGGTTATTTTCTAAAATATTCTGCTCTAAAACATATTACAGACAAAATGAGTCTTCACAAGTTGTGCAAAGCCATCTAACTAAAATGTTTCATCTAGAAATAATGCATATTCATTTCTGTGGTTTCACACCCATTTTGCTGTTTGTACATATAGAGAATTCTGTTATGATCTAGTTCATGATACGTGATATTTTTATTTCTCAGAACCACAGGATTGTGTTTTGCCATGTTTTGTATTTCTATCACTCATCTACAATGAGCCAGTCAAAATGGAATCACTAAAACATAACTATTATCTCATCTCATCTATAAATAAACATACATATATATGTAAATGGTTCTTGTATTTCTTTAAAAGATGAGGAAGAAAATTTTCAGAGGAAAAGCATGAAAAGGGCACTTAAAACAGTACTGGAATAAAATAATCGGTTTTTTTAATTCATAAAAAATAATTTTGAATTATCCATAAATATTATCTTCCTGCATACACTACACACATGCACAGATGTGCATATAAACACATACCACATACACATGCATATCCTATTTAAATCTGTAACCTTTATAACTGTGAATCATACACATAGTATGTATCTGAGTAACCTAATTCATGTGCCACAGAAAACCACAGTAGCCAAATAACCACTTTGAGTGGCTTAGTGTCCATCCATTTGAACTTAGTTCTCCTATCAAAAGCTTCTTTTTCTACTTTTTTTTTTTTTATCACTTCCACCATTTTCTGTTTTGTACTCATTTTGCCCATATGTTAACTTTAAAAAAAAGATATATTCAGGCAAATACTTTATTCACATCCAAGCTAAAGGGACATGGGGTGATGGAAGAATATGGGGAAAGCTTCTGGAATCTCCAACATCCCTATGTCAAGCTTTACCTTCCATACTATGATTCAGCCACGATGGCCTTTGAACATTCCCTCATGCCCAGGCTCTTGAGATCCCTAAGGTTTTTCTTTATGGTGTTCCCTGTCTCTAGACGATTCCTCCCTGCTATTGGCTTAGAAGCTCCTTTGCTTCTTTCAAGTCTCAGTGTGATGTCCCTTTGCCAGTGAGGCCTACTCTACTTCTTAATGTACAGCACGTCCCCTATTATTCTCACTTACAGCATCCTCTTTTTCTCATTTTAAAATTTACCAGTGTTAGTCAGGGCAGATTTATTTGTGAATTTACAAGTATAATGCCATCTCTTGCAGTAGACAATGAATTCTAAAAGGGAGGGCCTTCTGGTTTTTTACCACTGTTATGCAACACTCAGCATAATGCCTGGCCCCATATATGGTAGATGCACAATGAATATTTAACAAAAGAAAAAGAAAGGGAGAAAGGGAGAGAGAGAGAGATAAATGAATAACAGAGAAAGCTAAGAAAAAGGGAAGCCAATAAAAGGAAAGCCAATAAAAGGATAAGAAAGAATAAGCAGAAAACAGAGGAAAGATAGACACAAAGAAAATAGTATTATAATCTGGTGGGAACAAAAATAAAAAGAAAGCATAAAATGAAAACAAAATGATCTCTGATGGCAGTCCAGTCATTCCAGCACTTTTCTATGAATATCAAGTAGAAAACCAGACTAAAACAGGATTATGACTGTCACCAATGAAAAACTGTCATACTGATGTCTACTTGTAATGCATGCATTGGTTTATTAACCCAAACTCCTTGAGTCAGCACCACAAATCTGGCTAATGGTCTTTAGAGCAGCCTAAATTTGCCCTTTAGGGTTATGATTTAGCTGACAGATGTGTAAAAACCCTTGTAGCCAGTTACCTCGATATTGATTACATATCTGTGAGGCTCACAGACTCATGTTTTTCCAGCTAAGGTCAGCATTACCTTAAAGCCTTGTGCCCTGATGCTGAGTTGTCTGTATTAGAGGGCATGACATAAATTCAGTTTATGGCTTGACCACTTCCATTTTATACCACTGATGTTTGTGTAGATGAATATGGAAGACATTGATCTAAAGTTCTCTTCTGGGAAATAAATGTGTGTCAGTGAATTTTGGGTTAAGGCCAAAGCCTGTTGCCATCTCTCCCTTGCACAGAAGCAAAGCCAAGTCTTAAAGTTGTCAGAGGACATTTCTAAGTGAACTTGGACAACAAATATGCAGCTGTCAATGAAGCCTGCCCTGATGGCCTTATTTCAAATTACAAAGTGACACTTTTGCCACATTCCCAATCCCCGTTAACTTGCTCTACATTTTTTATTGCACTTAGCACCTCCTAACATATTTCATGATTTATGCTATTTATTATTTATTCACATATTTCACTGGAATATAACTGAATGAGGTCAACAATGTATATTTTTGTATTTTTAATTGTTGTGGGTTCATGGTAGGTGTATATATTTATGGGGCACATCAGATATTTTGATACAGATATACCATGCATAATAATCACTTGAGGGTGTATGGGGTATCCATCACCTCAAGCATTAATCCTTTCTTTGTGTTACAAATAATCCAATTATACTCTTTTAGTTATTTTAAAATATACAATAAATTATTGCTGACTATAATTATCCTATTATCCTATCAAATGCTAGATCGTACTTATTCTGTTTGACTATATTTTTATACCCGTTAACCACCCCTTCTCTCTTCTGTCTTCCCTGCCCCCGCCCACTATCCTTCCCAGCGTCTGATGACCATGATTTTACTCTCTATTTCCATGAGTTCAGTTTTAATTTTTCGTTCCCACAAATGAAGAGAACATGCAAAGTTTGTCTTTCTGTGCCTGGCTTATTTCACTTAAAATAATATCCTCCAGTTCCATCCATACTGTTCTAAATGATAGCATCTCATTCTTTCTTATGGCTGAAAAGTTCTCCATTTTGTATATGTATCATGTTTCCTCTATCCATTCATCTACTGAGGAACATCACCTGTTTTGTTCACTACTGTGTTCCAAGCACTCAGAACAGTCACCGTCACATAATGGGTAGGCATTTGATTCATATTTAATTAAATGATGAATCAGTGAATGAATAAGTGAATGAAGATCAGTATTCTGTATTGTGGAGTGAAAGGAGGGAGGTACAAAGATAAAAACATTAGGATCTTTGCCTTGAGAAGCTTACGATTTAGTTGGGAAAATAAACACTCAGAAAAGCAGACAAAAACTCCTATGAAATAACAAACAGTAATAAATAGAATTGCATACATTAATAAATACAGTGGAACCATAAGGGAGGCAGCTAACTGTAGCAGGAATAACGCTAGACTTGGAAAATTGGGGTGAATCTTGGCTCTTCCATGCAACAACTATATTACCTCAAGTATGTCACTTAAATACTCTTGAGCATCAGATTTCTTGTTAGTATGAGTGAATAATAGTGGCTTCCTCACGGGATTCTTGTGAGAATAAAGTAAGATAAATGTGAAAGCAACTGGCTAATAATATTTACTCAATAAATGTCTATCAATTGAACAGACTTTCTCACAGATAAGAAAAAGCAAGCAGAGTGGTTAGTTTACTTGCACAAGGTCACACAGTCAGTGCCAGATTAGGAATCCCAACACTCCTAATTTTCAGCCCAGTGTTACTGAAAATAGGACTTAGTGCCTACTATGTCCCTCAGCTTATTCCTATGAGCAATTCTGTTTCTTACACACAACAAAAATTTATTATTTGTTCTAGAAAAGGGACATCATTTCCCTGAAATGTCCTCATTAGGCTCCAAGATGTCTAAGCTCTGTCTCTCTTTAATCAGTTTACTTGTGAAGGAGCAATTTGCTTTATGACCTCTTTGCAGAGTCTGAAGGGTTTATGACCATGTGGTGTCAACAAGAAGCTCTAAGATGCTTTCAGTTCCATTTACTAGCTTCAGAGTCTTCATATTGTAGAAGCCTATTTATTCTTAAAAGACTGAAGTTTGAACATTAAATCTGGGCACTCTGCATGCTTTTAAGCTTACTGTCAAATGGAACAATCACTTCTCATGGTCTATTCTACAACCAAAGCAGCATTTTCTAAGACAATATCATTCGTATTAATGTGATGTATTTTTAATAATTACACATCAACCTGTCCTTCCACAAGGCTTCAAACTGGCTGGATGGGACTGTTGTAGTCAGTCTCAAAACCTTTTTGTTAGTGGAAATAAAGATTATCAGGGAGTTGACAGACATATTGACTCAAGTCTAGGAACTTGCAATACTGAATCTATAATCATAGAAAGGGTGTACTATTTCCTTGCAAATCAAAACCACAATGAGATACCATCTCACACCAGTTAGAATGGCAATCATTAAGAAGTCAGGAAACAACAGGTGTTGGAGAGGATGTGGAGAAATAGGAACACTTTTAACACTGTTTGGTGGATTGTAAAACTATTCAACCATTATGGAAAACAGTATGGGCAATCCTCCAAGGATATAGAACTAAGATGTACCATATGAAACCCAGCCATCCACCTACTGGGTATATACCCAAAGGATTATAAAATTATTCTACACAAAGACCATCACACGTATGTTTATTGCGGCACTATTCACAATAGCAAAGACTTGGAATCAACCCAAATGTCCATCCTGTGGACAGACATGATTAAGAAAATGTGGCACAATAACACCATAGGGAATACTATGCAAGCCCATAAAAAAGGAATGAGTTGCGTCCTTTGTAGGACATGGATGCAGCTGGAAACCATCATTCTTAGCAACTATCACAAAGAAGAGAAAACCAAATCGATGTTCTTCACTCATAGGTGGGACTGAACAATGAGATACTTGGGACTCGGGAAGGGGAACATCACACACTGGGGCTATTATGGGGAGGGGGGAGGAGGGAGGGAGTGCATTGGGGAGTTTATACATGATATAAAATGATGAACTGATGGGTGCTGACCGAGTTGATGGGTGCAGCACACCAACATGGCAGAAGTTTACAAGTACAAACCTGCACTTATCACATGTACCAGAACTTAAAAATAATAAAAAAAAAAAAAAAAAAAAAGAAAGGGTGTACTATTTCCTTACTTTCAAATACTCAAGTTGAGGCAGATGTAAATAGGGAAGAGAGTAACAAAAGTCTTAGAGGCCTCAAACCTATCCATCATGCAACTAATTAGCACCACATGAATCCTAAATTTTGTAGTGGAATCCCAAAATAATGCTGAGGGGTGGGAAAGGAGTATGGTAAAGGTAACTCAAGCAAAAGCTCATTCTAACGACCTCAAGTACTAAAAAGTATGGTTGTTGTCGAGATATCACTGTGTTGGTAATTCAAGAGCAGAATATGAAACACAATCAAACAATACTTTCAGCCTCTCACTGAAATGATAACACTCACTCTTGGTAACAACAATGATACACTCACTCTTGTCTCTGCCACAATCTGTGAATCTGTTCCATTTTCCTCCCTCTGATGATCCAATTTCTTTTTCTCCTTACCAATCAATAGTTATATGAACTTTTAGGTCAAATTCACAATGTTCACTGACCCAGATTTTGTTGTCTCAATTTTCATGATCCTAAAAAATGAGAGAAGAATCTCACTGGTCTCGTCAATCTTATCTAACTACCTAACTAGGAAACCCATATGGCTGGGAACTCTGGGGAAGGTGGGGTCATATGGGCAGCGGGGCCTATAGTAGGGGTAGGTTCTTCAGAAATCTGGGGTTGAAAATGATAAACAGACCCCGCCCACCCCCCCGCCATGAGTGGGAAACATGCTTGCTTATTAATTCTGGAATTAATCCACTTCTCCCAGTCACAGTAGCTTGTTTTAGCTGCAAATACTGTCATTGTTCACCTTTATTACTATATCACCTCTAAGCTGTTCTCCCCGTGTGCAGATTCTCCTCTTCTAAATTTGTTCCAGCTGCAACCAGAATAAATTTACTATGTCATTTTCCTGTTCAATACTCTAAAATGGCTCCCTCCTTAGAGGGAGGCAAAGTCCAAATTTTTTAATATGCAGCACAAAGCCCGATCCGGCCCAGTGTCACATACTCATACCTCTTTGTTTCCTGTGTTCTCTCCAAGCCACCCACTGTGGTGTGGCTCAAACTACTTCTCATATCTTAGACACACCTGACTCTTTCTTGTCTCTAATTTCTCTGTATATTCTGTTTATTCCACCTGGCATACTGTCCTCCTTTCTTACATCTGTCTAGTTATAGTCATCTTTTAAAATTCGATATAGATGCAAATTTCTCAAAAAAAAAAAAAAAAGAAACACATTTTTTGATCTTCCACATGCTAGGACAGGTTTCCCCTGTGTATTCCTGTTCTAGCACACATTATACTTTGTAGTCATGGGCTGTTTACTCTCCTATGCCCATCACCCCACAGAATCTCAGCACCCAGGAGGCAGACCTTTTTTGCAATGCATTGTATCTTTCCAGGACAGGGCCTGGCACATAGTAGATGCTCAAGAAATATTTCTTGACTAAATGAAGGAGAAGTCAAGGGCATCTCAAACACTTCTGAAATCACCTCCTAGTTCTAGCCTATGGTCATTCAGCCACTGCTTGATAAATTTCATCTTCTTTCTGCATCATCGTTGACAAGATAAAGCAGTCCAAAAAGGAAGCATAGTCTCTATAGCTTTAAAAATCAACATGACCTATCTGCTTTTCCCTAATATATATGTAAAGTGATTGCAAAATATATTACTTTTGGTTTCCAACCTTAGGCCTGTCCCCTAGCACTGGAGTGATTGAAGGTACTTGGAATTGGCCTGCTGACAGGTATTTAGATATACACATTGCCAGAGATATGCCTCTGAGTCCCCAAGTCCCCACTGTCCCTCTAACAAAACACAGGAAATTAAAGGCCTTAACTGAGAATGTAAACTCAACCTCTGAAATAAATTGCACACCAAGCACATCCCCACACAACCCCCAAAAGGTCATGTGCTGAAAAGCCCAATTTTGCTCAGATCAGGCAAGTAACATGATAACTCATGGCATTTTTTTAAAAAGTCAGTTTTTTCTCTTTATATCTGTCACAGCTGCTAATAGCTTTTTACTATGTTTAGCTTCCACCTATCATTTGGGGAATATTTTGTGGAATCCATTTAAACTTACAAATAGGGTCTTCCCACCCTCTGTGAGTCCATAGAGTACCCATCTGGAACATGCCTAGGACATTGAAACTGGTCTGTGGGATTGCCATGTCTCATTAACAGCCTGGTAAGAAAGTGAAAAACTTTAACTTTTCAATTGCCCAGAAACACAACCTGATTAAGTAGACGTTTAGTAGTTTATGAAACAAGGTTCCAACCAGCTTTTAAATCTACTCATCTTCTCTCATGGATATGCCCAGGAGTCCCAGAAAAGCAGTCACTTAGCTCTTAGCTCATATCACCTAGTCCCAGGCCCTCAGCCAGTTTTTATGTATGACTTTACAGTCACAGCAACAGCCACCAGCAGAAGGAACTTATACTAGTTGAGTATTTAAGTGTTATCCATGCTAAAATCAGAGTAAGAATTTTATTTGATTTTTAAGATGAAAATTTAACTAGAGAATTTTTCTTTTTTCCTTTTTTAAAAGTTTGATTAAGTCTCTCTTTTCAAAAACCTGCGCTCTCCTCATTGGGTGGCATTTCACTAAAGTCTACTAACAGCAGTTTTCCTGAGATGAACATCTCTCTGATGCAGTGCTTCCCTCTGTATCTCAGCATCAGTTTTCATTTGTATAAAACACATGCTGTAAATGATGATATGACAGCTACCTGGCTTGCTCCTGACAACTGGTACTCTTGTCAGGGGCGAAAGTAGCAACAAAGGAGACATTATCTTCCCTAAGAATAGGGCTTTATCCAGGGTGAGTGACCACATTTCAGTATTATCTATTTATTAGTTTCAATATTCAAAAACATAGACCAGATTTTTGTCATGATGATGAGCCTCTACAAAATGTTACCTCACACAAATCTCAATGGAAAGCTACTTTCAAAACAAACAACCAACCAAACAAACAAACAAAACAAAGAAGGAAAACATTCTGTTTTTATTTCAGTGCAGAAGAGTTTGGGTTTTGTTTTGTTTTTGTTTTTTCTCGGAACTTCCAGCCAAAGAGTAGTTTTAGGATTAAATGGGCATAATAGAGTTGATGTTTGGTTAGCTTCACCACATTTTACAGGCATCCTTGTATTACTCAGATCCATCTTTTACAATTTTAGCCCTGAACATAGAATGTCATTGTGTTATTAATTTAATCTGTTTTCAGAATTTTGATTTTAGAAAGCACATGTTATCATACCTCAGTTCTTTCCAAAAACAAATACCTAGTTCTTCCAAAGTATAATTTTATATGAAACCTTTAAAAAAAAGACTTCATATTCCCCATATTCCCCACATGTTCTCATTGCCACTCATCTCTCAACCCCTTTACAAGCTACATTCTACTTGTACCATTCTTGTGGAGGTATTTCCTAAAACCAACAATCTCCTAATGACCATTTTCTAGACTTTTTCTTTTAAGACCTGCTGAAGACTCAGCACAGGTCATTATCATTTTATTCTTTATACACTCCACCTTTTAAGCTTCCAAAACTTTGAGATAAGTTTGCTTTGCTTTATCTCACTGACTGCCCTTTCCCTAGTTACTTAAGCTTTTTCTTACTCTCGGCCCAGGACTGGGGATTATTCAGGATTGTTTGCTTAGCTGTGGCCTTATTTCTCTTCTTACAGGAGTAAATGTTATGACCCAGGTATGACAAAAAGCTCCTGAATAGACACAAAAAGCATATGTGATAGAAAATTGAAAAGTTGAAACTTATCAAAATTTACAATTTATATGCATTATGGAACACCACCAAGAAAGTGAAGCAACAAACTACAGATGGAGAAAATATTTGCAAATCATATGTCTTATATCCAGAATATGTAAAACATTTTTACAACTCAATAATAAAACACAAATCAACCAACTTTTGAAGGAGCAAAGCATTTGTATAGACATTTATCCAAAGAAGTTATATGAATGCCTAATAGGCACGTGAAAACATGCTCAATATCATTAGCCATAGGGAAATTTAAGTAAATGCATGCTGCATCAGCCTCTACATATTACATCATTCACTTCTATTGCCTCTGGTTTCCAATTGGGTTCAGTCAATGGGAAGTATTAATAGAAGATATAAGCATAGTGGGAAATATAGACATTGAAGTATTTACTCCCCTGTCAACCTCCTGGGAGGTTTTGTGTTGAGAGAGAATGCATTACTCTAACAATGGCAAAGCTCCTGTTGGCCGATCCTCTCATAGACTTGCAACTACAGTGACAGGCCCTGGTACCCATTTCCTCCACTTTCATCTTAAGGCTTGCTTCCTCATTTACTCCCAGGAGCACTCCATCCTCCCTTCTTGTTTTGTTTGTTTGCTTGTTCTGTTTTGTTTTTTAATCTTGCCTTCAACTGTGTAAATGATCCCTTCATAAATCTTTCTTCCACCCCCTTTTTTGAGTGGACCATCTATTTTGAAGAAGCAGGCTACTAATGTAGCCTCTCTCCACAGAAGAGTCCCATTTCACCAGGTATCTTCTGAGGAGCAAGACACAAGCCTCCACTACTCCACAATGCCATGGACACCTATCTTTTCTTTCTGTCTTTGGAAAATTCTTTTTAGGTGGAGCAAATCCTTCTCTCTCTATTCAGGTTTTCTTCAGAAGCCCTTCTCTTCTCTGTCTGAAGAATGTACAGCATAACCTCCTCATGGACTTGATTTTGGAAAGAAAATTAAGAAAGGAAAATTGTCATGCAGTTTCTTACATTATCACAAACCTCCCTGTGAGGTAAGAGAGCCTAGAAATTGTACTATTTAAGAAGAGGGAAAGAGAAAAAGGAGACAACTTAAATCATTGCCACACTATCCTCTATGCCAGCATTTCTCAACTGGGGGCAATTTTGCCTCCTAGGGGTTATTTGACAATGTCTGAAGGTATTTTTAGTTGTTACACAGGAAAAGTACTAATGTTATCTCATGGATAGAAGCCAGGGATACCACTAATGTTTTACAATGAAGAAGACAGCCCGTATATCAAAGAACTAGTCAACTCAAAATGTTAACAGTGCTGAAGTTGAGAACCCTGAATTATGCTGACTTACGTGGTTCTATTAAGAGATGAGCAGCTGTAGCTTTAGCTAACTGACTGCTACACTGCATCTATCATCTAAGCCAAATCCAAATTCCAGGTTTCCACTCACAAGTTAAGAGTGTGTCTCTGATTCGCCTTGACAGATAGAACATGCCTGACTTTATTATACAAATTTTCAGTTAAATGGAATGTCTTTGTGGTTCCTTTACCTACCTTTCCAAATAGTTATATCTATGATTTCCTAATTCTCCTGCCTTAGACTGCTCTGTTTCTGTTTGCTGAACTAGTAGCCTCTCCTCCTTATCCTCAGGTGTCCAAACCAGGTCAATACATCACCAGGTCAAAAACCTTTTCCTGTCTCAAGCCCCCAGTACTCTATATTTTCTATCTTTGTCATAGGAACAAGATCTCCCTCATCAAAATCTTCTAGAACGTTCCATGGTGTTTATCTTTTCTTAATGTTTACTAACATTTTGTTTTAATAGTGAAAATCGAATGCAATCTAAATGACAAACCTTAAGACAATGATTGCATAAACTAAAATATATCCAATGAATGTATCATACAGTTAGAAAATGGTAATACTCTACTTTTCAACTTTTATTTTAGGTTTAGGGGTACATGAGCATGTTTCTTATGTAGGTAAACTTCATGTCATGAGGGTTTGGGGTATAAATAATTTTGTCACCCAGGAAATAAGCATAGCACCTGATAGCTCTTTTTTTTTTTCTGATCTCTTTACCTCTCCCACGCTCCACCCTGAAGAAGGTCCCAGTGTCAGTTATTCACCTCCTAGTATCCATGGTTCTCATTGTTCAGCTTCCAGTTATAAGTGAGCACATGTGGTATTTGATTTTCTGCTCCTGCATTAGTTTGTTTAAAATAATGGCCTCCAACTCCATCCATGTTGCTGCAAAGGACATAATCTTAATTTTTTTTTTTTTTTTTTTTGGTGTTTTTGTTTTGGCTGCATAGTATTCCATGGTGAATATGTATCACATTTTCTTTATCCAGTCTATCACTGATGGACATTTAGGTTGATTCCATGTCTTTTCTATTAGAAGTAGTGTTGCAATGAACATATGCATGCATGTGTCTTTATGGTAAAATGATTTATATTCCTCTGGGTATATATCAATAATAGGATTGCTGGGTCTAATGGCAATTCTGTTTTTAGCTCTTTGAGGAATTACCACGCTATTTTCCACAATGGTTGAATTAATTTACACACTCACCAACAGTGTAAAAGTGTTCTCTTTTCTCTGAAACCTCACCAGAATCTGTTTTGTTGTCGTTGCTGCTGTTTTTACTTTTTTAATAATAGCAATTCCGACTGATGTAAGATGACATCTCATTGTGGTTTTGCTTTACATTTCTCTCATGATTACTGATGTTGAGCATTTTTTCATATACTTGCTGGCTGCATGTATATCTTCTTTTGAAAAGTGTCTATTCATGTCCTTTGCCCACTCTTTGATGGGGTTGTTTTTTTCTTGTAAGTTTGTTTAAGTTTCTTATAGATTTTGGACATTAGACTTTTGTCAGATACATACCTTACAAAAATTTTCTCCCATGCTCTAGGTTGTCTGTTTACTCTGTTAATAGTTTTTTTTGTTTGTTTGTTTGTTTTTTTTTGTTTTGTTTTGTTTTTTTTTAATTTACACTGTTATAATCTTTGGCTGTGCAGGAGCTCCATCGTTACATTACATCACATTTGTCAATGTTTTTTGTTTCCATTGCTTTTGGCATCTTTGTCATGAAATATTTGCCAAGTCATATGTCCAGAATGGTATGTACTAGGTTATCTTCCAGAGTTTTTCTAGTTTCAGGTTATACATTTTAAGTCTTTAATCCATCCTGAGTTGATTTTTGTATGTGGTGCATGGTAGGGTCCAGTTTAAATCTTCTGCATATGGTTAGCCAGTTATCCCAGCACCACTTACTGAATAGGGAATGTTTTCCTGATTGCTTGTTTTTATCAGCTTTGTTGAAGATCAGATGGTTGTAGATGTGTGACCTTAATTCTGAACTCTTTATTATGTTCCACTGGTCTATGTGTCTGTTTTTTGTACCAGTACCATGCTGTTTGGGTTACTGTAGCTCCACAGTATAGTTGAAGTTGGGTAACACAATGCCTCCAGCTTTGTTCCTTTTGCTTAGGATTGCCTTGGCTATTCAGGCTCTTTTTGGTTCCATATGAATATTTATTTTCCAATGCTGAAGAATGTCATTAATATTTGATAGGAATAGCATTGAATCTGTAAATTACTTCGAATCTGTAAGTATGGTCATTTTAACAATATTGATTATTTCTATCCCCGTAAGTATGAAATGTTGTTTCATTTGTTTGTATCATCTCAGATTTCTTTCAGCGGTGTTTTGTAATTCTCATTGTAGAGGTTTTTAGCATCCCTGTTTAGCTGTATTCCTAGGTATTTTACTCTTTTTGTCCCAATTGTGAATGGGATTACACTACCAATTTGGCTCTCAGCTTGGATGTTGTTTGTGTATAAGAATGCTAGAGATGTGCCCTGCCATTTGTGTTTTTCCAGGGACATCAGGAAGTTGCACCCACCAGTTGAGTTCACATAAAAGTGGGATTGCTGGAAAGCTCTAGCAAGCATTGGCAACCTGGCTACCAGTGGTGAGGGTAGGTAGAGTGACCAGCCATATTCAGGCCAAAGCAGGGCAGCTGGACTATAAACTGGACCTGAACCTTGTCCAGCAAGGGGTGGCTAGAGCAATCTTACTCTTCCCAGGCACTGCAGCTGCAGCCTCAATTGGGGATATGGCACCAGTGCTGGTGTGCTCTGGGTCTTGAGGCTTGTAGAGATCCCCTCAGACACAAGAGTTACCCCCACAAAATGTCCAGGTGGCTCTCTGCTCCTACCTAGATGTGCAGTGGCGGGGAGGAGGGGTGGAGTACAGGGGATCAGGGGGATTTATCCATTCCCAGTCTTGTACAGGTGTCTGTGGAGAGCATGAATCCCCCTGGGGGCTCTCACTCACTCACCCTCTCATATGTTGGAGAGGTTCCCCTGGCTACACACTGAGCCTAGCCACATAGGTGCCCAGCTTCGCTCCTCTCCGCTCTTTGTGTTTTCCTGCTCCCTTGTTGGATCCTGACATGGTTTCCCAGATGATCGGCCTACAGGGTCAGTGTTCACTTGCTCTTTTGTTTCCCCTCCATGAGCTGCTTCTAGTTTGACATCTTGGATCCGCTACTCCCCATCTTTCATCTGTCACTTGACAAATATCTGTTCTCCAAAACTAAACTATAAGCTCTTTTTATGAGTATGATTTTTTTATAATGATGATAATAATAAAAATATTTACTAAAATCATATTCTGGGTTTGAGACCATGATAAGCACTTTCCATGCATTATGTCATTAAATATATTACTTATATCCAGAAATAATATTCAAATAGTTACAACTGTTACAGCACAGGCACAGTGTCACAGCCCTCGGTATAACTATTTCAGGCTTCTTGCTTGCAGTAGAACATAATCTTATAACTAACAACCTCAAACTCAAGTACCCATCACAGATATTTAATTTCTCCAACACATTTGGGTTTTACCCGGTCATAATACACCTTATCACACCACACTTAAATTTACTTGCAAGTCAAAACTTAGTCTCTCTTCTACTAGACCTAATTTGATTAGACAAAAAGAATACCAAAAAATACTGCCCAAGTTCAAATTATAGCCTCCACCATTGCATCTACCCAGAAAGGCCTAATTAAGTTCTACTTTTTCTCTTTTCTTACTCCCTCCCTCTTAACACTGTTCTTAATTATTTAACCCTGTTCCCTCAGGTGATCTCAATCACAATAAAAATACTAACAGAGATCAACTAGCAACCACTACCAATTAACATCCATAACTCCATAAGGCAGCTACGCCAATAGAATCCTCACAAAGTAATCCTATTTCTTCACCCTCAAAGATCACCCAGTTTTCTATATTCTTAAAATCAATTACAATTTCCACCTCATCATAATCAATTTCTCACATAACTAACACCAAATCTAATAGCAACCCTAATAGCAAAGCACCCCAAAGAGCAACACTTGGCCCTCAGGTCTCAGGGTATTCCTCAGTAGCTCTCACTGTCATGTAACCAAAAATGACCATTATTGCCCCCAAATAAATTTTTAAAATACTATTAAACCTACAAAAGCCCCAACAAATTTCACACAATACCACAACCCCTCCCCGATTAATAATTAACCCCAATCACCCATAAATAGGAGAAGGCTTTGAAGAGAGCCCCACAAGGTCTATAACAAGAATAATAATAAAAATACAATATATATTCTAATTCTTAAATGGAATATAACTATGACTAATGACATGAAAAATCATCATTGTACTTCAATTATAAGAACCCTAATGACTAACATTCATGAAATGCAACCCTTAATAAAAATTATTAACCACTCGTTTATTGACCTACCTGCACCATCAAACATCTCTGCGTGGTGAAACTTTGGCTTGCTTCTAGATATTTGCCTGGTCCTTCAGATAAGTACAGGGTTATTCCTAGTCATACATTACAAGTCAGACTTTAACTACCTTCTCCTTAGTCACACACATTTGCCGAGATGTAAATTACAGCTGAGTTATCCACTACCTACATGCTAGTGGGGCTTCAATATTCTTCATCTGCCTATTTCTACATGTAGGCTGAGGCTTATACTACAGATCATTGACCTTCCTAGAAACTTGAAATATTGGCATTATTCTTCTATTTGCAGTTATAGCAACAACATTCATAGCATTCACTCTAATTATGTACTTCCATGAGACCAAATATCGTTCTGAAGTAAAACAGTAATTACAAATGTACTATCAGCCACACCATAATTGGAACCAACCTTGTACAATGAATCTGAGGTGGATTCTCAGTTGATAAAGCCACCTTTATACAATTCTTCACTTTCCATTTCATCCTACCTTTTATTATCACAGCCCTAGTAGCCATCCACCTCTCATTCATACATGAAACAGGATCTAATAACCCCTCAGGAATTTCATCAGACTCTAACAAAATCCCATTTCACCCTTTTTACACAATTAAAGGTATTCTAGGCTTAATTCTACTTCTCCTACTCCTGTTAATTCTATTTCTATTCTCATGTGACCTCCTAGGAGGCCCAGACAACTACACCCCAGCAAACCACCTCAGCACTCTGCCCCATATCAAACCAGAGTAGTACTTTCTATTTGCCTACGCAACCCTACAGTCCATCCCAAACAAACAAACTAGGGGGTGTACTAGCCCTTGTATTTTTGATCGATCCTCATTCTAGCAATTATCCCGATATTTCATACATCTAAACAACAAAGTACGACATTCCAAAAATTAAGTCAGTGTTTATTCTGAATCTTAGTGGCTGACCTATTCACACTTACGTGAATCAGAGAACAACCCATCAAACACCCTTTCATCCTTCATTGGACAAACCGCATACATTGCATCTTTTTCTATTATTCTTATTTTTATCCCACTCAACACCTTAATTGAAAACAAACTACCTAAATGAAGATGTCATTGTAGTATAACTTTATTGCTCTAGTCTTGTAAACCAAAAATGGAAGATTTCCTCCCCAGGACAACCTCAGGGAAAAAGCATCCCACTTCACCGCCAGCTCCCAAAGCTGGAATTCTACTTAAACTACTCCCTGTATCCTTTAATGACCAATTAGAACAAATGCTAGCCATAAACAGCCAGTAAATCCAAACAGGGGGTGCTGGTGAGTATCAGCTGTTTGTATACCACTTTATTTATTTTCTGTTACCTCTCATGCAGTCAGAGTTCCATGAAGATTTGTAGGTAAGTTAATAATTCATTGTAGATATCATTAACCTTAGCAGGAAATCAGATGTCTACTTCACTTCTATTTCCTTAGGAATTAGGCCAGTGTCAAGCGTATAGAAAGTGCTTGTAAATATTTGTAGAATAAACAAAAAAAATACTAAAGTGCTTTTAGGTTTTGCATATTTTTTGCGTGCCAGACACAACATCAGATATTTTTATTGTATTATTTCAATTCATATAACAATGCCACCAGAAGGCATTATGACAACAATATTACCATTGAGAAAACCTAGACAAATAGAGGCTAAACAATAATGGTGTTAACGTGTTGATAGAAAGAGATTCAGACCAGTTATGCACAACTACTTAGATGTAGTTGCTCACAAGAAACTCTACAAAGTGGGTGATGATGGTAAGCATTCACCCACAAGAAAAGCAAGGAGTGGCTGGGGACAGTACCATTCACGTAGAAAGTGACTCAAAAAAGTGTGAGGAAGTGGTTCTAGTTCTTAAACACTGCATTTTTTTTTTTTTGTCTTTCTCTTTTTTTAAATAGCGAGTGGGTAAATGGTAATGGTTGTTAGTCCCATGTTGCATTTCTAGTGGTAATAAAAAAGAGATGCATACATGAAGAAAAATCAGGAGATTTAGTCCACACGTGGAACAGAACAAAACCCACAACTTCTAATCAATGAGGATGAAAAAATGGTGACCATTTATTTCTGGGTTTCTGTTCTGTTCCATTGGTTTATATGTCTGTTTTTGTACCACTACCATGCTGTTTTGGTTACTGTAACCCTGTAGTATAGTTCAAAGTCAGGTAGCGTGATGCCTCCAGCTTTGTTCTTTTTGCTTAGGATTACCTTGTCTATTCAGGCTCTTTCTTGGTTCCATACAAATTTTAAAATAGCTTTTTTCTAGTTATGTGAAGAATCTCAATGGTAGTTAAATAAAAACAGCATTTATAGGAATTTGTAGAAATCTATAAATTTCTTTGAGCAATATAGTCATTTTAATGATATTGATTCCTCCTATTCATGAGCATGGAATGTTTTTCCTTTTGTTTGTGACATCTCTGATTCCTTTCAACAGTGTTTTATAGTTCTCCTTGTAGAGATCTGTCATCTCCCAGGTTAGCTGTGTTCTTAGGTATTTTATTCTTTTAGTGGAAATTTTGAATGGAAGTACGTTCCTGATTTGGTTTTCAGCTTGACTGTTGGTGTAAAGAAATTTTCTAGTGATTTTTGCACATCAATTTTATTTCCTGAGGCATTTCTGAAGCCTATTAGCAGTTCAAGAAGCTTTTGAGCTGAGACTTTAAGGGTTTCCAGATAAAATTATGTCATCCACAAACAGGGATTGTGTTATCTGCAAACAGATGACACAATCCCATATCTATACTATCCCTCTTCCTATTTGGATGTTCTTTATTTCTTTCTCTTGCTGACTGTCCTGGGCAGGACTTCCAATACTATGTTGAATAGGAGTGGTGAGACAGCATCTTTGCTGTGTTCCAGTTTTCAAGGAAAATGCTTCCAGCTTTTGCTCTTTCAGTATGACATGGGCTGGGATTTGTCAAATATGGCTCTTACTATTTTGAGGTACATTCCTTCAATGCTTAGTTTACGGAGAGTTTTTAACATAAATTGATATTTAATTTTATCAAAAGCCTTTTCTTCATATATTGAGATAATCACGTGGTTTTTGTCTTTAATTCTGTTTATGTGATGAATCACATTTATGGATTTGTGTATGTTGAATCAACCTTGCATCCCAGGGTTAAAGCTGGTTTAATTTTGGTGGATAGCTTTTTGATATGCTGCTGGATTTGCTTTGCCAGTGTTTTGTTGAGGATTTTTGTATCAATGAGGATTTTTTGTATCATTTTGAATCAATGAGGATTTTGTATCAACCTTTATCAAAGATATTGGCCTGAAGTTTTTTTTTTTTTAATCTCTGTCTGATTTTGGTATTATAATGATGCAGGCCTCATAGAATGAATTACAGAGGAGCCCCTTCTCCTCATTTTTTTGAAATAATTTTAGTAGGAATGGTACCAGCTCCTCTTTGTTCATCTGGTAGAATTCAGGTATGAATCCATCTGGTTCTGGACTTTTTTTTTTTTTTTTTTTTTTTTTTTTTTTTTTTTTTTTTTTCTTTTGGTTGATACCCTATTTATTACTGCCTCAATTTCAGAGCTTGGTATTTCAGGGATTCAATTTCTTCCTGGTTCAGTCCTTGGGGAGGGTGCATTGTGTCCAGGAATGCATCCATTTCTTCTAAATTTTCTAGTTTATTGCAATAGAGGTATCATAATATTTTTGGTGATTATTTGTATTTCTGTGGGCAGTGGTAACATCCCCCCTTGCCATTTCAGATTGTGTTTATTTGAACCTATTCAATAAATGGTGCTGGGAGAATTGACTAGCCATATGCAGAAGATTGAAACTGGACTCATTCCTTATGCCATACACAAAAATTAACTCAAGATGGATTAAAGACTTAAACGTAAAACTCAACACTGTAAAAATCCTGGAAGAACACCTAGGCAATACCATTCAGGACATAGGCACAGGCAAAGATTGCATGAGGAAGATGCCAAAAAGCAACCTTGCAACAAACAGAAAAATTGATAGTGTGAATCTAATTAAACTAAAGAGTTTCTGCACAGCAAAAGAAACTATCAATAGAGTAAACAGACAACTACAACATGGGACAAAATTTTTGCAAACTATGTATCTGACAAAGGTCTAATATCCAGCATCTATAAAAAACTTAAATTTCCATGAAGAAAACAACAAACAGCCCCATTAAACAGTGAGAAAAGGACGTGAACAGACACTTCTCAAAAGAAGACATAGATGCAGCCAACAAGCATAAGAAAAAATGCTCAACATCAGTAATCATTAGAGAAATGCAAATCGAAACCACAACAAGACACCATATCACACTAGTCAGACTGGCTATTACTAAAAAGTCACAAAATAACATACTGGTGAGGTTGTGGAGAAAAAGGAATGCTTATATACTGTTGGTGGGAATGTAAATTAGTTCAACCATTGTGGAAGACAGTGTGGTAATTCTTCGAAGTCCTAAAGATAGAAATACCATTCAATCCAGCAATCTCATTACTGGGTATATATCCAAAGGCATACAAATCCTTCTGTTATAAAGACACATGCACACATATGTTTATTTCAGCACTATTCACAATAGCAAAGACGTGGAGTCAACCTAAATGCTCATCAATGATAGACTGGATGAAGAAATTGTGTTACATATACACGATGGAATATTATGCAGCCATAAAAAAGAACAAGATCATGTTCTTTGCAGGGGTATGGATGGAGCTGGAGGCCATTATTCTTAGGAAACTAATGCAGTAACAGAAAACAAAATACCACATGTTCTCACTTACAAGTGGGAGCTAAATGATGAGAACACATGGACGCAAAAGGGAAACAACTTACACAAAGGCCTATTGGAGAATGGAGGGTGGGAGGATGGAGAGGATCTGGAAAAATAACTAATGCATACTAAGATGAATATCTGGGTAATCAAATAACCTGTACAACAAAGCCCCATGACAGTTTACCTATATAACAAACCTGTACATGTCCCCCTGAACTTAAAAGTTAAAAAAAAAAAAAAAGCAAGGAGCCTGAAAGAGAGTAGAGCTTTCTCCCTATAATCATGGATCTATTTTCATTCATATACTGTATTTGCAGGCATATCATGAAGTATAAATATATTAGTTAATAAAAAAAGTGACCATAAAAATGTTCCTTATAAAATCTAGAACTTTCTGTGGTGATTTTGAGCTGACTAGAAAATTGCTAGATAAATACTGATCAGCTTCCCATGATATCTAAGCACACCAAGAATACACACTGGGACCTTGGGCTCAAATGCCTCCACATCATTTCTTTCCATTCTCTTCTTTGAATTTTAGAGCATAAAACTTTACAAAATAAAGTGATCCCTCACAAAAGCACAGCAATTGAGTGCACCTGTGGTAGGTTGTTCTCACTGAATATTGTTTTTAAATACCACAATAATCCTCTGGTTTTTCTTTCACTTAATCCTTTTATGAGTTTTGTATGGTAGAATGGCTGCATATTACATGAAATTTAATCAAGCAGCTACTTTTTTGTGTAGCTGGAAATGGAAATCTGGGCATCTGCTTTGTCAGTGACCTTTGATTGACCCTGGCTCACTATAGCCAGGTATATAAAAAATTAAAGATTTTTTGTCAGAAGCTAAGAAAAGTGGCTATTGATGTCCCAGCTCCATTCTTTGCTGCTTGGACACAGAGTTCTGGTTTCTTTCTCATTGCAAATTGGACAAAGGCCCTTCCAAATTTTTTGTATCCCCTTCCCATAAATCAAAAATTCAGTTCTTACTGTATGACAAACTTGCATGTGTTTTTCTGGGTGGCAGATAGACCTATTCTTAGCTTGTCTGATCTACATTTTTTAACTTTAGTTTTAGATATTTGTAACTTTATTTTCAAAGGTACATTCTCAAAAGTAAACCTAGACTATTGTTTTCAGAGTTAGTAGTAATGAAGTATCTAATACATTTCACAAGAAGTAGTCCCTTAGATTTCTATAGGGCATCCCTCTGGGATTTCAACATACTTCGTTTCTGTACATCTTCTCCTGGAATTCTTTGGTGTATTAGTAGTCAGGGTTCTCCATTGAAACAGAACCAATAGGACACATACACACACACACACGCACACGTATAAACAAGATTTACAAGGAATTTACACACATGATTGTGGAGGCTGAGAAGTCTCATGATCTGCTGTCTGAAAGTTGGAAGTCCAGGGAGCCAGTGGTGTAGTTACAGGTTAAGTGCAGGAGACCAATGTCCCATCTCAAAAGCAGGCATAGAGAGAGTAAATTCTCCCTTACCCCACATTTTGTTCTGTTGGGCCTCCAATGGGTTGGACAATGCCCATTCACATTATGGGAGACAATCTGCTTTACTCATTCTACCAAATCGTATGTTAATCTCATCCAGAAACACCCTCACAGACATACTCAGAATAATGTTTAGCCAAATAGCTGGGCATCCCATCTCCCAGTCAATTTGACAAACAAAATTAACCACCAAAATTTGGTAGCTCCAGTCTTTAAAACTGAAGAAAATACAAGAGCTAGAGTTCTATTGATCTAGTCAAATTTAATCTTAGAGCAAGGCTAGAAACTGTGTGTTTCTTAGAAAGGATACCAATATCTCTCTAATTTCATACCCAGAACACAGCACAGTGTCTAGAAAATAGTAAGTAACCAGTAAATGTTGAATTAATCACTCTGTGCTATGAGAAGTTCAAGTGAGCATTTGTTTATATAATTTTATGTTAACAAAGTGAGAACATCTACATTACCTTCTCTTACTCCTGCAGCTCTCTAAAAACCAGCATCTACATCAAATAGGTAGAAATTCTACATAGAATTCTACATAGAAGGAAACCAAGATACCAACAATCTATCCAATAAATATAAATCTATTTATATTTCTTGTAGTACCCATTTAGATACGCTCAGAGCAAAATGGGTTTCACATTGAGCCTTCAATAGATGCCTCCCTAAGCTAGACATGATCTCTTTCATTTCCTATTTTCTAATTTACTTGTTAGTTCAATCGCAAGTCAATATTACAGAATCATAGGGTTTCATTTTCTTAACTTTTCCTTTGACAGGAAAACTGATACCTCAGTAAGAGTGAATTCAAAGATGCCAAAAGACCACATTTCTATCCAGTTGTTTCCTGAGTTCTTACCAAGAAATAAAAGAAAATACAAATGAACACAGAACTAGTATCAGAGTGCAAGTTCACATCTAGTACATAAAACAGATTTTCTGATAATCTCCAAAAATAACCACATTTGCTGTATTAATAAATACATGCAGAAATGAGCCTTGGGTTTATCTGGGCTCTAGACAGGCTTTTTTGGCCTGTCAGAGCCAAGTGAATTGTCTACAGAAAGCCTTCCATCAAAGCTTCTTTGAGTATCAAGTCTAAGTAAGGGACCCCAAAGAATTGCAAAAGATAGATAAGCAATATATAATATTAATAAGTGGCCCAAACTGGACAAGTTAAATCTTCCAAATGCTGCCCCCACTAACTCCAAACTAGCTGTTGATTCCTTTACAGCCCAACTGGGAAGCCACATGGTTAGTCTAGCCCACAAAAGTTATATTATTAACTGCAGGGATCATATTAGCAACATTCCTTTACTTGATATAAAAGTCATAAAATTTATTGGCAGAAAATAATGCAGCCTCTACATGTTTAAAATATGAAGGCATATACTTACACAAAAATTCAACTCATAATTCTACAAATTGTCATCATTTGGGGGTAAGATTTCTTTCAGCTACAAAATAGAAGTGATGCCAGTGATGCCATACCTATGAATATTCTCTCTTCATATTCAGTTTTCAGAAACAATCCATTGAAGAACCATGATTACTTCCTCAGTTCAATTTTTCTGCTTGAACTCCTATGGCTGTCAGGCTTAGGACAGCTGACAAGACAATTAAACAAAGAAATAGTAGGGAATAGGTAGCCAAAAACAAAGAAAATAATAGGGAATTTTAAATACTTGAATAAAAAGCAAACTTTCTGACTCGCCATGCATTGTCAAGTTGTCCCAGATGCTTTCTCATAGGCTCAGCAGGATGTTGATTACCTGAGCGCCAGCTCTGTCATCCCCAATGGGAAGTCGCAATGCCATAATGGTAACAGAGAAGCTATTGTCAGTGGGCTACTTTAACTTAATTGTTCAGTTAAAAATAATGAGAAAGAAAACAAAAACTCTCCTATATGACCATCATAAAGCGTAACATTAAATCCAAGGAAATTAGAATTCAGCATGATAAAAATAACAGACTACTGAGCCTAAAGAAATACCAAGTTGAAAAACCCCAGACTTCAGGGATCTCTTCTATTCTCTTCTCTCTTTTCATTGGGATGATTTTATCCATTCTCAGGGCTTTATGAATCCACATGCAAAGGATTCTCAAATTTAAATTTCAAAGCTAGTCCCCTTTTCCTGTACTCTAGACTTGTTTATTATTCTGCTTTCTTAGCATCTTTATTTGTTTTCATAATAAGAATCTTAGAATTCATATGGTCAAAACAACTTGATTCCTCAACCTTTTCAATACTCTTTCTTGATAAATTTCTCAATTTCAGTTATTTTACATCCACATAGATGATTAAGCAAAAACTCAAGAGTCATTCTTGATTCCTCTCTTGTAATGAAATCAATTATGGTTGGGCAAGGTGACTCATGCCTGTAATCCCAGCACTTCAGGAGGCCGAGATGGAAGGACAACTTACTTGGGCCAGGAGTTTGACACCAGCCTGGACAACAGAGCAAGAGCCCATCTCTACCAGAAAATAAAAAAAAATTAACTACATGCCTGTAGTTCCAACTACTCTGGAGGCTGAAGCAGGGGGATTGCTTTTGCCCAGGAGTTTGAGGCTACAATTAACTATGATTGTGTCACTGCCCTCCAGCTTGGGCAACAAAATGAAATCCCATCTCTAAAAAAAGAAAAAAGGAAAAGAAAAAAGAACCCTTTAGGAAATCTTAATAACCCTACCTCTAAACTAGATCTCAAAGCTAACATTACATTTTTATGACACTTTCTCCCATTACTATCCCGGACTGCTGCAACAGAATCTTTCTCCTAGACTTCTTCAATATCCTCTAATTAAAACTTATTTTCTAATCCTGCCCCTCTATAGCCTAGTATCTACATAAAAATTATATTGATACTTTCCACTAGAAAGTAAGTTTCCCAATCTTGTCCACCAAGGGATAATTATATCAACTAGCAAGTAACACTTGGTAATGTAGAAGCCAATCTCCATTATTGACCTGTAACAGTAAAACTACTGAACTTAATGGTGTAGAATGCGAGAACGTAATTCACTTACAATAAAGGTAATATGGAAAGGCACAAGGTGCCTTTGTTTCTCTCCTTCCTCAATCATCAGTGGCTCTGCCTAAAATCAAGTTCTCCTTTTTCTGCATGTGGCCTCCTCTTCTCAATAACTATCATTATGTCATTTTCTTCTGGCCCACTAGCTGCTAATTATTACCTGTGGAAGTCAAACCAAGCTGTTGTAGGGGATCTGAATGGGCCCACAGTGCAGCAAGTTTGGAGATTTTCTGTGCTCATTCACTTGGGCCAAGTCTGTGTTTAGGGCTCTCTACTTCCCTTGACCTCTCCTTTACCTCCAGTTCTCCTTTTCTGAGGACTATAACCTGTATAAATATGTCATAGATTCCACGACAAACATCTCTGAGAAAATGGAATCCTAAGCAGCAGTATTTAAGAGAGTCAATGAAAGTGTATGTCAGTGATTTATGTCTTGTGAAGTGTGGTTTCAACATGGCCAGGTGGAAAAACACTGAAAACACATAAGTGAATACAGAGAATATCTCTAGCTCACGGTTCTCAAATTTTAGTATACTTCAGAATCACCTTACTAAGACACACATTGCTAGACCACACTCCAAGGGTTTTTAATTCAGTAGTTCTAGAGTAGTCAGAAGTTTTGCGTTTCTAACAAGTTCCTAGGTTGTGCTGCTGATTCTCAGAAATCTCACAGTGAGAACTACAGTTCTAGGCTCCACACTGGAAAGTGGTTGCAAGTGAAAGGAATTGTGTTGTCTTTACCTGAACTTGTTCTTTACCATAAGAGACTTCCTGCAGAGAGTTGAATCTCTATTATACTTGTAGTCCCTCTGCACCACAGGAAATTGATGGTCAACAGAAGCAACTCGAGACTCCGAAAGGACAGAAATTAAAAGATAGGGAACACTGCAAAAAGGAGAATTTGTGTGTTTGCCCCTAAAGGTTGTATATCAAATTCACAGGGTAACCTACTTTAGGAAACTTGACAGTGATTCTTGGTCCTTATATCCGAGGATCCTCAGTCAACTAATATGGGGTGGGTCTGTGTATCAGTACTTTTTAAATCTCATGGGTATTTTTAATGCATGTCATGATTGAGAACCACTATAGTCTACTGTGGTTTGATTTCCTGTCTCTGCTAGACTTCTTTCTTTTTGGACACATTAGTGTATCAAGTTAGTTATATGCATGTCATCTGAAATGTAGAAGTCTCAATCTAAGGAAGTGATTCTCAACCAGGTGTGCTTTTTGCTCCCAAGAAGATATTTGGCAATGTCTATATATATTTTCGATAATCAGAACTCAGAAGTTCTACTGAAATCTAGCAGGTGGAGGCCAAGGAATGCTGCTGAACTCCACACAATGCATAAGGGAGTTAGTTCCCCACAACAAAGAGTTATCCAGTCTGGACTATCCATAGAGCTAAAGTGGAAAAACCCTGGTCTAAATATGGGGCATGTTGTTCCTATGTTTCATCAAGAAGGGTTTGTTTTTAACAAAATATAAAACATTAGCAAATTCTGATGGAAAAATCCTGGATCTTTTGATTTATGGTCATGAGAGAGGGAAGAGAAGAAACTGAGATCAATCCAAATGAAATTTTGATAAATTAAAGCAAACAAATTAAAAATTTAAAATATTACCCTTCTCATGATTAAGCCTACAATCAAGACCTGAGTGTGGAACATCAGTAACATTTTAATGCTTCACTTAATCCCGGTTTTCTGCAATTTTAAACCTCATTTAAAATTCTACTTGATAAAACAACTGTAGTGTTTAATGGGAAGGCATTATTGGTTATAAAACCATGTAGTATACTCTCTCGGGAGACTGGAAAAGCTTGACATAGTTTTAAAAGGTCAAAATGGTTTACAATATATTTATGGCACACTGTTTGGGGTTAAGAATGTCATTTCTCAATCATTTGGTTAAGTTGATATGTAAAGACCTAACATGAAAAACAGAAACCTTATTTGGGTTTCACTTTATTGATGTCATTGATTCTTCCATCACTGTTTCTCGTCAAGCTGTTCCAGCTAATTACTGCTGGCGCAAAACCACATTCTACATTTTCTCTCAAGATTGGATTGTTTTTTCTCAAGTGAATAAAGAAGGAAGGATCTAGCCAAAGTAATAATGCATTTTATTACCTTTCTGTTTGTTTTTTAAATCACCGTTGACACTGGAAGCATTTTGTTATTCCTATTGTTTTTACATCAATAAAATTAAATTAAATGCGAAAATAAAGCTAAGATATGTAATTCATTAAATCTAGGAGTTGATTTCAGATGAATAATAGGGAAACAGTTGACATCATTTTCACCAAATTAGGCTGGGAAGAAAATGCTTTCCATGCAAATAATATCGAATGCAACACATATGAGAATGTGGAACAGTAGGTTCCCTGCATACAAATACTTTCTCTTGTCTACTTGAAAATAATGAGTCATGACAATATAGTTGTAAAATAAGCAGACATTTCTGAAAAGCAAATAGTGGGGGAACTGGAAGGAGAGAGGAAGCCAAGAACTAATATTTATTGAGTAGCTTCTAAGCACCAAGAAAAATGCAAGGTACACTTGACATACGAAATATCACCTGTGGCAAAACAATGGCATGGTTACTGCCAACAAGACAGAAAATAGATTTTAAAAATATCAATTAGAAACTTCCAAGTATGCCTTGGTACTGATAAGTCATTGACAAGGCAACATATCTGATTGTTATAACATCTTTACAGTTCACAAATTCCAAAACTCATCCTATGTCATCTCATAATTACCAAATGGGCTGAGCAAGAAAGACACTATTATTCTAATTCCAGTGTTGAGAAGCTTAAGACCCATTAGTATTGAGCAACTATCTCAGGATCAACCAGCTAGTAAGTTAAAGAATCTGGAGACAGAATGAATCTTTATACCACACCATGCTGCCTTTGCAGATACTGTTATGCCCTGAATTAATATTGCTATATTTTGCTATTTTTCTACATTTTGCTATGGCAAGCATTCTAGGATGATTATGTAAATCTACCTCTCAATAACTCTTGGCTAGACCCAGAAAATAAGAAAATAACTAGCTATAAATATGCTGCCCACTGAAATAATTTGGCAGAGATTAATCATATTTATTTATGCTGGAGTTTAACTTGACATGGATTTACCTGAGTTATAGGAGATTTTTACCCCATCTCCTGCATGCACTTCTTCCCATTTCTCTATAACATTACTCTCTTCTCAGGTTCAGGCCCCTGCTTTTTCTTTCTTGTCCTGTTCTCCTTCTTTGCCCTGTCTTTCTTTTCTCAGTATTATGTAGTAAGAATGAAAGTGTGAATTGGTATAATATTTTTATTTGGGGAAATAGAAATTTACTAGCATGTGTCAAGAGTTTTAAAATGGTCATATTCTTAGGTGCAGAAATCCACTTCATATAATGTATCCTAAGGGAGTGATTTTAACTGGATGTAAAAACAAGACTCTTGTGTCGGTTTTCATGGAAGCCCAAAGGCAGCAGGTGCCAACCATTCCCTCCTTACACAGAGAGGGGCTGGCCCACCCAAGTGGGATTGACAAAAAAGGTATGAGAGAATTGCTTTTATAACCCTTACCTATAAAATAGGTTAGAAAGGCTGTGAGCAGAAATGAAGCCTGGCAAAAGTATTGATCTAAAGCATATTTTCAATGGCTGTGGCCTTCTGCCTCCCTGATGCCATGGTGGAAGAGAGGATGAGAGCATCAAAGCACCCATGTGGTAAGCTTGAGGTTGGGAGCTCAGGCAGAGCACTGTTTTCTAACTCAGCCTACAATAATATGTCTAGAGAGAGGAATAGAGTGGAAACAAACCAGCTCCTTTTTCTTCCCATTTGCCTTGAACCAGATGCAAACTAATGCATAATTTTGGATTTTTAAACTATAATAGACATATTTATTAATTTATTATAATCAGTCTCTTATTTGTCAGATACAATAAATAACTGGGGGCTTTTTGTTTTCCAAGAGTGAGGAAATTATCTATCTATATAAGGTGCCCTAGATTTCACCTGGTAGTAATTTAAATTTTCTTCACTATCCTCACCTGTGTTTTCTACATTTTCTACATAAATGCTTGCTTTATAAATGGAAGAAATAGAAATAAATTATTAAGAAAATGATCAGCATCTCAAACGAGAAAATAAAAAACTGGAGAAAAGGATTTACTTATGTATTCCACAATTTTTTCTTTCCAAAACCTTTTTATTAATTTGATTGCTTACATAAACATATAAAACATACACTCATCAAATTTGCTAATTATATATAGGTAAAAGGGATTGTGAAGCAAATAATTATCACACCAAATCTGAGGTCAATGTTATTACTGACATTTTATAGATGAGAAAACTGTATCTCAATAAGCCACGTGTGTCCAAACTCTGATAGCCACTAAGTAGCAGGGTTGAAATTCCAAATCTTTTCCGTTGGCTTGAAGTTTTTTTAAGGAGAATTTATACATGAGGTGAAGAATAGAACTCACCGACATTGAAGATCCCTTACAAATCTGACATGTTAGCATTTCATTTTATTCAATTGAAAACAAAAACAAGCAAACTCATTTCTGTAAAGGAAATAAAGCACAGTTAAAAAGGAGTTACTAAGCTTGCTGTATTGACATCATTTGCTCAATTCTTTCAAATAACCCAAATGTAAGTCTCTACAAGACAGAAATGGCTATGAAAGTATGTAAATAACATATAAGAAATAAAATAAAGACTATGAAATGAAAAGATACATTGTCCAAAAAGAAAAGAATGACAGAAGTTTTGTCAATTGCGTGTGTGTGAAATTTAATCATGTGTTGATAACAGTAGCCACGCTATGTCTCTAACTTGATGTGCATATATTTTTTGCCAGCTTCATGAAAGACATAGGTTTTTGATAACCTTTCATTAACAGGAGCTGCCAAAAAGGAATCAGAAATCATTTTTATTGCACACAATTAATTTGAGAATGTGAAGTTAAATGGCAATCTCTAATATATTCACAGTACCTCTAAAGACCATCCCAAGGGCAAATTTTAGTTTGAATACAAATTCTCTGTTTTCCAGGCCACATAAATTAAATTGGAACCACATATCTTTTAAGTAATAGCCCCTTACATAGTTATGATAGGCTCAGAATATCATGGTCTCCTAGAAAGAATATATTCATAGGGAAGAGAAATGCAAAATTCATACCTAATCAAAAATATGCAGATAAATATTTTCTCCTATTGAATAATGCAGCTAGGTTGAAGGGTTAGCGCCCTGCTCTGCAAGAAGCAACACTTTATTAGGAAGTTGTTACTATTCCAAAATAAAGTGAGATGCCAGATGTGTAAGTCTAGCATGTGAGTTCGACAGAACAGTCACAGAAGTATTTGCAAAATGCTGCATAAGATTAGTACATGTATTTTTTCAACAAGTATATACTATTGACAGAAGTATGAGTAGAGTTAATATATACTTTACTAACTTGGGACTCTAAATCAAAGTTTTATAAAAAAACTTTTATAGAGAGTATGGAAGGTTGGAGATGTATAGTTTCTTCATTTTATAATTATAACATAGTTTAATGCCTACTTACTACCCCAGCAACGGGAATGTAATGGGTTAAGCTGAGATCATGTTTTGAACATTGTTTTAAGCTACTCTTCCCTAATTTAGTAGTATTAGTGGTTACCTATTAAACAGCAGTTTCTTTCATCCAGAGTTCTTCACCTATTAGCAGAGTTTCCGTTACATACTTGTAAGCTGTAAATAACTGAACACCTAATTGAAAGTTACTCAAACACTAAGGAAATATACTGGACTATTTAATTCAAAGTCCAAAAGTAGGGTGGTTCAGGTTTACCATAATCCAAAAGCCTCTGTCCAGTTTATCTGTGATACTTGGCTGTACCATCCCCTTGATTTGGTTCATCCTTAGGGTTACTGATGACAGTGGAAGTTCTAGCTCTGACCAGCACTCATCTTTGTTTCCAGAGGCACAAAGGGTGTCTTGCCCAAGGACATTCTCTTCAGTCCATTGCAATTTCCCTCAAAAAGTCCCCAGCTCACTTTTTCTCATTGACCTGAATTTGGTCACATGTCCGTTTGTAAATTAAACACTGTTTCTACTGGCATGCCATCAACAACTGGCTTAGTCCTGGGTTCCTAAAGTAATCTCTGTTTCTAAAGTGCCTAAGATTAGCATTAACATTAAATCAAGCAAGTCCATCCCTAGTGTTCAGAATGGATTCACATGTACTGCGTTGAGGAATGTGTAGACATAAGAAGGGAAATCACAGAACTGTAAGAAAGAGGAAAGAAAATGGGGTGGACAATCAAAATGCCCTTATAGCTCATTATTTTCCCTAACCAAAAGAAAGATCTGAATAACATGGGGAATATTCTCTATTCCAATGTAAAGAAAGCATTTAAGCCTTTCATTCCAAAATTATTTTTGCTTCTGGAGCATGGAGTGTACACTGTTAAATAGCAAGGTTTGGCACAATCCTGCTCAGTCTTCCTGAAAAACAAGAAAACATGCATAACATACAATCTTTAATGTGAAAAGTAAAGCAAGACTGAAAAATTGCCTTAGAACCCTAGGTAGGCCATGCATTAGTTTTGGACTAGTGGTTCAAAGGTAGGCTACAATTTAACAATGCAGATTTTAGGTTGCATAATCTTTTATTAAAATAGCAAATAAGTCATGTTTTCCTGATCAAATAGCCAAATTTCAAATGGGTGAGAGTTAATTTAAATACTGTGTGGCAAAGTTTGTGCAAGTAGTAGAAAATAAAGGAAGATTCTAATACAAAAAGAATTTGATTCTGTTTGCTGGGGAGAGAGGTCAAAAAGTACAAAACAAAGTAAAACAAATGCTAAAAATGTTGAAATCTCTTTTCTAACATCCATTTCATAGCACCATAAAGATAGATATATAGTCTTCTCAATCTACAAAGTCCTTTAAAGAGAGTCCAAGCTGCATTTATACAACCCAGCCCTAACGGTAATGTGTTAGAAATGTGGCATTTAAAACATAGCTTGAAATGCTTATTTTATTTTATTGTATTAACACTGTTAAACAAACCAACCTAAAAAATGTATATTTAAAAACTTCCTTTTAAATATACCTTTCAGCAAATACATTAGTAGACAGGAGGAAATATTCAAGAAACTAACGTTCTCATCAGAGAGAAGGAATAGTAGAGGAATGCTGGTTGCAATCCAGTATGAATAAAATGGTTGGGTTTTCCATCTACCTCCTGCTGGCCTAAAACATTAACCAGAACCACTGCACCTGTTAGATTCTCAGTCGTCCACTGCTTTCTTACTGTACTTTATACAGTAAAGGCATTTCTGGAAATACTTCGGAAAAGTAACGTAAAGTAAACCATATTTTCTTATTGATGACCACGATATTTTCTTATTGATGACCATGCTATATTTTGAAACATGTTCATTTAGGAAAACAAAATGTTTGGCTTCATTAAATAGTAAGAACTATAAACAGTAAATCAAAGTACTTTCCAAAATGGCACATTAAAGAAAATATAGGCCAGGTGTAGTGGCTCATGCCTGTAATCCCAGCATTTTGGGATGCTAAGATGGGAGGACTGCTTGAGACCAGGAGCTCAAGACCATCCTGGGTAACATAGCAAAACCTCCATCTCCACACACACACACACACACACACACACACACACATCAAATAACCAAGTGTGATAATGTGCTCCTGTAGTCCCAGATACTCAGGAGGCTGAGGCAGGAGAATCGCTTGAGCCCAGGAGTTCAAGGCTGCAGTGAGCTATGATTGTGCCACTGCACTCCAGCCTAGGCAACAGAGCAAACCCTGCCTCTAAAAAAAAAAAGAAAATATAATAATTTTACATATTTAAACACAAATATTTAAATAGTATTTTAAATATAAAGCAAATGTTATTCTAAGCCATAATGTATTAAACCAAAAATACATTATCTGATTAAGAGATCCATAATACAAAAATATCTTTATGCCTTTGTTTGGTCTACAGCTATCAGAAAGGAAATGCTATTCATAATAATTATGAATCTCAGAATGTTAAGTACAGAGTATATTTTCAATTTATTTTCTGTAAATAAACTTAAGCTACGTTTTGAAGCCCCAGATAAAAGAAAGTGAATCTTTACAAGTTCAAGGTCAACCTGTCTCTTTTTTCCTAGGAGACTGAATCTAAGATTTGAGAAACTTACTACATAGTATGAAGGCCTTTGAGAAGAGGCATCTATTCCTCCTCATCCACACCTGCTGCATCTGAGATTATCTTGTTCCCAACAGGGTGTTTGCCTTTAATCTGTGTCGCTCCTAGGGCTTCCTCCTCAAGCCCTCTCAAGGTTCCCCAGCTCTCAGTAGCAAGTCTGCAGCATTCTCCGCTGTGTGAAAACATTCTTCACTCTCTGAACTGCAGGGAAAAAAACTGCATGGCTTCCTCAGGTCCATCAATCTACTAACCCATTATAAACAATACGTTTTTAAAAATAGCTTTTTTATGTGGTAAATTATATATAACATAAAACTTACTATGTTGAATAGGAGTGGAGAGAGAAGGCATCCCTGACTTGTGCCAGTTTTCAAAGGGAATGCTTCCAGTTTTTGCCCATTCAGTATGCTATTGGCTATGGGTTTGTCACAAATAGCTCTTATTATTTTGAGATACGTTCCATCAATACCGAATTTATTGAGAGTTTTTAGCATGAAGGCTGTTGAATTTTGTCAAAGGCCTTTTCTGCATCTATTGAGATAATCATGTGGTTTTTGTCTTTGGTTCTGTTTCTATGATGGATTATGTTTATTGATTTGCATATGTTGAGCCAGCCTTGCATCCCAGGGATGAAGCCCACTTGATCATGGTGGATAAGCTTTTTGATGTGCTGCTGGATTTGGTTTGCCAGTATTTTATTGAGGATTTTTGCATCGATGTTCATCAGGGATATTGGTCTAAAATTCTCTTTTTTTGTTGTGTCTCTGCCAGGATTTGGTATCAGGATGATGTTGGCCTCATAAAAGGAGTTAGGAAGGATTCCCTCTCTTTCTATTGAGTGGAATAGTTTCAGAAGGAAAGGTACCAGCTCCTCTTTGTACCTCTGGTAGAATTTAGCTGTGAATCCATCTGGTTCTGGACTTTTTTTGGTTGGTA